>NW_015388763.1:77048-185301 GCF_001527695.2 Protobothrops mucrosquamatus
TCCTCCTCCTTCCCCCTTCCCTATCAAACTTTTAGGATTTTTTTTAGACTGGAACACTATTTTAACTTACCCCCCTTTTTTATAAACAAGGAAATATTTAACATTCCAGGTTAGTGTCTTTCTTTGAGGTTTTCTCCCAAAGGTAATTTGATAGCTGCCTAAAAGTTCAAAAACTTTCCTATCCATCATTAAAATTGGAAGACATATTCAAGTGTTTCTGCTTTGTATGAACATAATTGCAGAGAGAAGCCAAGGATACATGGAAAGGAATTCAAGAATGTGATATATGTTTTCTTTGATTCTTTATGCTTTTAATATATTTTAAATTCCTAAATAAGTAAGTAAATAAATAAATAAATAAAAATATTATATATTCTTGATGCAACAAAGAGATTTAAATTGTCATTTTTCATTTATATTTTTTGTTTTTCAGAAAAGAGCTGTTGAGTCAACATTTCTGTAAGAAAAACTAGAGCAATCCAACATATTTTGGGAGAGAAATTATCACTCTATGCAACTTTTAGACTTTATAGTCTAATTGAATGCAAAGAAAGGAAATAGGTTTTGACCTAAGTAAATTGTATGTTTAAATTCAGTGACTTCTGTTTAATTTTGAACCCTAGATGACTGTTACGGTTTTTTTATATTACATTATTCTTTGAACTAAATGATGGTATAGAATTTGAAGGATAATTTATTCTGCATCTATGCTTGCTTAATTTAGACTTGGTTGAGTTAATTTGATTGGCTCAATTTTCACAGTGTTCTGGTGTGGATGACACACTAATCTTTAAATTAACCCTACTGGCTGCACCAGGTTAATGTGTGTGTTTAGATGCTTTATGAATCAGTGTGTTGTGCAAATATTGCCATATCACTATTTTTGTCACCACTTTGTCCTTATGCCAGAGTAGCATCCCACAAACATTTTCTCATGTGAATTAGCCTTTGGTTTTTTATGACATAGGCTTGGACTAGACATTAGTTATCGAACTCTAGGAAATAGTACAAAAATTCAACAGATTAACATTCTATAGGTAAAGAAGCTAGTAAGTTGCAAAAGCATCTGTTTCTGTTATTGTCAGTTGGTTTTCTATGAGATGTTTAATTAAGAGGTTGGCAACATTTGATTTTAGTATGTAAAGCATAGGCCTTTCTGCTTTTCAGCCAACTTTGCATAGCAACCTGCCCTGGCCATACTTACTTCTCTACTATTCTTTTGAAGACCTCCAAATGTTAAATGAATGCAATCAAACCAAGACTGGAAATTTAATAGCTATTAGAATGAAAAGGTAGCAAATTGAAGGGAGAGAAATACTCTCCAGCTTGCTAATAGTACCTTAGTTTTCTACAGAGCTATAAGCTTTAATTACCAACTAGCAATGGACCACAATTTGGAAAATCGTCCCCTATCAAATTGAAACTCCATGCCAATGTTCTCCTAAAATTAGCCCCCATCCATATGGCTATTTCTTTCCAAAGTTACTGTAATATATATCTTGGTCCTGTAGGAAGTGATTCTGCCAGTCACTCTTTGTTGAATAGTAGTCAGTTCTCAAACATGGAAATTGAAAAATGTCCAATTTTACTTATAGTTTGATTAGATCAGGTATCATATTGATGCTTGATTATTTGACACAGCTCTTTGACTAGATATTTCTTGGCTAAAAGAATGAGCGGGGTAGCTGCATGTCCTATTTTTACAAAGAAGTGTCTTTTGTTGTTCTCAGACAGCCCTTCACATACCTGTTTGAAAACAACCAGTCTAAGTGCAATTTAATAATGAACCACCAGAAGAAGAATCATGGTTCTTGAAGTTGTCCATTAGTACTAAAAATTGGGGTAGTGGACTCAGATATCTATCTATCTATCTATCTGTCTATCTATCTATCTATCTATCTATCTATCTATCTATCTATCTATCTATCTATCTATCTATCTATCTATCTATCTATCTATCTATCTATCTATCACTTTTGACTCTCCCTGTGTCATTTTTATCACCTTTTGATATGTCTTTAATCTATATGGCCAATATATAACAAACTGTGATCATATTGTGTAAAACTCACAATACTTCTTTGACAAAATATAAGAATTAGTCTTGGACATAATTCTATGCCCTGGTTTTGATTAAAATTCTAAAATCTTTGGATCAAAAAGTTAGATTTTGTATATTTCTATTGGAGACTTATTTTACCCTCACCAGCAAAGATAAGGTAAATTTAGCTAGAGGATTTTGCTCTGGCTAGATATATCGCCACTTATCAGAGCAATATTCATAGTCCTTCTATCAAAATGTACTTCACACATGCCTATTAACACTTGCCTATTAACTTCAATGTGTTAAGATTAAAAATAATAAATAAAAAATTATCTTCCAATGTGGTTTTTAATGAGCTATATCCACAGAGGAATTGTGAAGATCAGGAATAATTTTAAATTTCTAAAGGGATGGTAGAAGTATTTATTATAAATCGAAACCAACAACCAAATAAAATGGAGATTCCACCTCAGACCAAATTTTAAGGAAAAACTATGAGAAACTAAAAGGGTTTAATAAAGCTGAACTATAAGGCATTCAGAGTTAGATTTCTCAAGTTTGTCTCTGGAAACCTGATGGTTACACAGTTTTAAACTGAATAGCCACCAGTATTCAGAGTCAATCTGTTATTTGATTTGATGCTGAATGAGTTACTTTTTGTCTTCTGTCTCCAAAATTCTGTTGCAAAAGAAAATGAAATGAGTCATCAGGCCTATATGACAGTTGTTAAGTGGATAACATTGGATCCCTTCTCTTTGTCTCCACCAAAGTGACAACTTTTTGTCTTGATTTACATGGCATTGTTGTATGACTCAATCCTTCAAACAATTAGTATAAATTGTATAAAATGTGAAAGCATTTGGAAAAAAATAATAATTCAGCATCTACTTCTGTTGGGATGGATATATGTAGATCCAAAGCCATCAAACATTCAATTTCTTAAAATTAAATCTTGGGAATCCTACTAAGGGTTATCCTAATACTAAAAGATGTGGGGGAAATAATATATTCAGTACATATCTATATTGTCATTATTTCAATACCAGCAATTATTTTTGTAGCATCTCCCTGTAAGCAATTGAAATAGTTATCATAAATGTTCAAAAAAGTTGTATTTGATGATCCATTAAAGCCACAGTATTGGCTAAAGTTGTATTTGATGATCCATTAAAGCCACATTGTTGGCTAAAGGAGTTAATTTATCCTTTCCAAAATAAATAGAGGAATAGAAGAAGGTTATATATATTTTCTACTTGTCAAAATAACATTTCAGTAGACTGAACCACAAAATAATGAGAATATCCTATTCTCTTATGGACAGAGGGGTCCTCAGCTGGTGAGAAATAGCGCTTCTTCAAAGCTTGTTTCTTCACACACTTGCTGCTCTAATGATGATACTGGGAGGAGATAATTCTATAGCAAGTCCAAGGTAAAGCTGGAGAAGCTTTGAGTGCTCCAGGCCTCAAAAACTTGCATCTCCCAATTTTGTCTTTTCCAGATGCCTATGGTCCATAAAATGAAGAAAGAAGAGAATTGTTACCAAAGGATCAATGTGACATCACATTGTCAAAATTGATAACAAAGGGTCAGGAGCCAGGAAAGTGTCTGTAATGTCAAAATGTAAAGCTTGGAAGATGAGAAAGCAGAGGAGACAAAAAGCTCTAATACTTGACAGTGAGTAGCTATGTCAAATGTATTTTCATTTGCTTCCAATTTCACACAGACATACACACATGTAAACATGTTATCTTAATTTGCTTTACATTTTCATGCACACTTTTCCGAATACAATGTTTTCCTACTCATTTCTACTGAAGTAATATGTTCCCATATACACACATACATACATACATAGATACATACATGCATACAAACATGCATGCATACATACTATATTCTAATGGATTTATGCATTTTTAAATTGCAAACTGAATTGCAAAAAAGAAGAAAAATTGTGTGTTTCAGCACTGTTCTTATAATTCAAGAGATGTGAATATACCGCATTACATTTAACAGACTAACAGAGTTGGAAGGGACTTTGGAGGTCTTCTAATCCAACCCCCTGATCAGGCAGGAAACCCTATTCCATTTCAGACAAATGGTTGTCCAATCTCTTCTTAAAAACTTCCAGTATTGGAGCATCCACAACTTCTGGAGGCAAGTCATTCCACTGATTAAATTGTTCTAACTGTCAGGAAGTTTCTCCTTAGTTCTAGGTTGCTTCTCTCCTTGATTAGTTTCCATCCGTTGCTTCTTGTCCTGCCTTCAGATGCTTTGGGGAATAGCTTGACTTCCTCTTCTTTGTGGCAGCCCCTCAAATATTGGAACACTGCTATCATCTCACTCCTAATCCTTCTTTTCATTAAACTAGACATACCCAATTCCTGCAACTGTTCTTTATATGTGTTAGCTTCCAGTCCCTTAATCATCTTTATTGCTATTCTCTGTACCCTTTCTAGAATCTCAACATCTTTTCTACATTGTGACAACCAAAACTGGATGCAGTACTTCAGTCTTACCAAGGCATTATAGAATGGTATTAACACTTCACATGATCTTGATTCTATCCCTCTGTTAATGCAGCCTAGGACTGTTGGCTTTTTTGGCAGCTTCAGCACACTTCAAGAAGTATTCACATGAAATTAACTCTGCCTAGTTTTCACCATCTCCTTTAACCACTTCAACATCTTAAGAAAGAAATTCAACCATCGGGAGGAGCTCTCAAAGTTAGGGTGCCCTCTATTGTATACAATCAGTGGTAAAACTGTAAAACTAGGAAGTTCAGATTGTAGTTCAGCTTCATAGAGTTACTATGGGCCAATTATCTCTCAGCCTATTCTAGAGGAAGGAAAAGCTTTTAATTGAAAGGCAAGATATAAATCTAAAAAAAGAAGAAAGGAAGGAACAAGTGATCCTACTGTGTGCAGTTCATAGATTTTAAAACAAAATCAAAGAATTGAAAATGATACGTAAAAGCTATTAAAAGAGTCTTTAAGATGGAAGGTATGGAAGACAGAAAGATGAAAGTATTCAGAGCTGTTTAATACAGTGTAAATAAGGAGGCAATTTGGAGGAATTGAAAAAGATGAGGATATTTTATTCCTTTTACATTTTGCTAAATTTCAAGTTTACAGAAATTGGTGGGCACATTAGAAGTATGGGCACAAGCTTTTTAAGACCTGGAAACTGCTATGGAAGAAGCTCCAGTATTTGAACTACAACACCCTTCCTGCAGATATTCACTTCTGCTTATACCTACTATCTTGTTTTAGGAGTTGGAACAGTTAATGCCTAGAGAACTTTAATCAGAGAATTGAATGTGACACAAGCCACATAAGAAGATCATATTCAGATTTTATCAAGCAGACAAACAGTAAGAAAGTTTTGTTTTCAAGATCCACTGCATTTACAACCAGTGACCAAAGTGTGCCTTCAAGACAACTCTTGTTTACATCCATTTTGTTTAGCCAGATCTTGCTCAGCAGATAGGCAATAAAGAACTACTGATTCCTGTAATTAGTGTTTGTTGCAATGCTTGCACCTAGGAAATTGCAATATTCATTATCAGGTTGTACAAAACTATCCTCTGTTTTTGTACCAGAAACCATAAATGTCACAAAGAAGCACCCTTTACACTGATGTAACAGTTTTCAAGCTGCTAAATGTCATATTTTGCAAAGCATTCTCATAGATTATTGCTTCAGGTCTTTCCAGTTCCTGAGAATGGGATGGGAGGAGAACAAAAAAGAAAAGCAGCCTAAATCAAGTGCTTACCTATTGCATATCACAGAACTAGGATTATAGGAGAAGGAGTGTCAGAACCTGGGAATGGAATTAAAAGAGGGATCAGCCTAGAATCTTTACATAGGCACAAGCAAAGTAAGTCCAACCTCCCTTGAATTCTATTGACCCTTATTTAACTCCAAGAAGATGAGACGATTCCTGTTCATAGGAATAGTTTAATCGGATCTTTACATGTGGTAGTAGTTTAATCGGATCTTTACATGTGGACCTGTTCTTTTGTGCCAGACAAGGATCTTTTCAAGAATGCAAATATTATTTCCTCAACCTACTGTTCATTTGGAGAATGGGATTCTGACCCAGAAAATGCTTGTTCCAATTTTAAAAATTAAAAATATGAAGAAAAATTGGACCCAAGTGGCTTGTTGGAACATTCACTGTGTAACTTGTCACTCTGGGTAGATAGATGGCAGCACACAAATTTAATAAATCAGTAATCTTCACAAACTTGGAGATGCTAAAAAAGAAGTTTCTATTTTTATTAATCCCAAAGTTGCAGTAAGTCAATTTATAAATCCTTATAAATTTGTGGGAAATAATGCAGATCAATTCTCTTTGCATGGAGTTTTCTAGTGAATGAGATATGCAGTTATTACTTAGTCTGGCTAGCTTTTATCTTATTTCAGTAAATTGTCTAAATTCATTCCTTACAAGAACTGTGATGTAATCCTCTTCAATTGCTAATCAACATTAGCATTGTTTCCTTTAAAAGAAACCCTCTATTTTTGCTATATTGCTAATTAGTCTAGTTACTTTAACATTAATGTTTCTTTAGGAAGTTTGGACCATGTCCTGCTATAAGGGTCAACTACAAATGGCACTATTGCTTGCAATTACATCATCAAACTTCCTTTAATTACTGGCACAAGGGGATTTTAATTGGAAAAATACTACACAAGGAGGAAAAAATATATTTCCCCTCTCAGTTATATAATAAAATTTCCATTGGCTGCAATGAAAGATTTTTTAAATAATAATAATAATAACAACAACAACAATAACAATAACAATAACAATAATAATAATAAAGTTGGAAGGGACCTTGGAGATCATCGAGTCCAACCCCCTGCTCAGGCAGGAAACCCTACACCATTTTGGACAAATGGCTGTCCAGTCTCTTCTTAAAAACTTCCAGTGTTGGAGCATTCACCACTTCTGGAGGCAGGTTGTTCCACTGGTTAATTGTTCTAATGGTCAGGAAGTTTCTCCTTAGTTCTAGGTTGCTTCTCTCCTTGATCAGTTTCCATCCATTACTTTTTGTCCTGCCTTCAGGCGCCTTGGAAAATAGCTTGACTCCCTCTTCTTTGTGACAGCCCCTGAGATATTGGAACACTGCTATCATGTCCCCCCTCGTCCTTCTCTTCGTTAAACTAGACATACCCAATTCCAGCAACCGTTCCTTATGTTTTAGCCTCCAGTCCCCTAATCATCTTTGTTGCTCTTCTCTGTACTCTTTCTAGAGTTTCAGCATCTTTTTTACATCGTGGTGACCAAAACTGGATGCAGTATTCCAAGTATGGCCTTACCAAGGCATTATAAAATGGTATTAATACTTCACGTGATCTTGATTCTATCCCTCTGTTAATGCAGCCCAGCACTGTGTTGGCTTTTTTGGCAGCTGCAGCACACTGCTGGCTCATATTTAAGCGATTGTCCACTAGGACTCCGAGATCCCTCTCACAGTTACTACTATTGAGCAAGGTACCCCCTATACTATACCTGTACATTTGGTTTTTCTTGTCTAAATGTAGAACCTTACTTTTTTCACCATTGAATTTCATTTTGTTAGATAGCGCCGTGTTCAAGTCTGTCCAGGTCCTCCTGTATCGTAAGCCTGTCTTCTGGAGTGTTGGCTATTCCTGCCAGCTTGGTGTCATCCGCAAATTTGATGAGTTCCCCATCTATCCCCTCATCCAAATCGTTGATGAAGATGTCTAAGTCAGCTTTGGTATGAGATTTAGGCTAAATGTTTTTATACAGATTTGGTAATATCACTTTTAAATCAAGGAAGAGACCTAGAAATTGACAAAAACAAGTTGAAAGCCCAGCAGGGACACTGAATAAAAGGGCTCTTCTGCCCTGTGTTCTTTAGCAGTTTGTTTCTCATACATCAAGAGCAGCAAATGAAGGCAGGTTAAGAAATCCCATTTAAGATTTCAACTCTGTTCCCTGCTTTGACTGTGGGTTAGTTGAATGGCCACATTTATCACAACTCCTGTGAATACATTGCCCCATTTGTATAGTCCTCCTGGACAGAAGAAAAGAAATAAATAAAGATATTTTACCATTTTTTCCTATTGCTTTGGTTACAAGAGAAAAGCCCAAAAATCTTGTTAATTTCAGCTGGCAAAAAGCAAGGTAAGTAAAAGAAAACCCAGTTTTTCTCAGTTCCTCTGGTGAACTTGCAGTAAAAAAAAGTGCCTGGAAAGGTGTTTCTGCCACATTGCACAGTAACCAGATGGAGTGGAGGTATTTGCCTACAATAACATAAAACACAGCAGGACATCAGACAGCACCAATTCAATGGCCCAAGTTAGAAAACACCAATATAAGCACTATATAGCAAATAAAGACCAGCAGAGCTTGTCTTCCTTATGGTCTGGGTATGGGTGAAAGATAATATGCTTTGTTCTCACTCTCAAGAAATAGTCAATGGCCTCTACTCATGCTGGGGCAATCTGGTGTGCAGATCAGCCCATATGGGCAGCGAGAAAAGAGAGGTGTCAGCTCTTTGTGGGTGTTCTGAGATATGGTCTCTTTAGTCTTTGCATAAAAGACATTCTGTGGAAAAACTTCAGGGCTCTGACTGAACTGATTACAAAATGAGAAATATGGTTTGCAGCAATAAATCAAGGATTCAAGATTGGAGAATAGATCAAGAAAAGAAATCCAGACCCTTTCTTAAAACACAACTTATGGTGTTTAAAAATTAAATGGGGTTATTTCCCAAATAAATAAATGTGGGAAGAATCCAGAGAAAAAAATATTTTGGGAAATATTAAAAAGACAGAATATATTTCTCCACAGGAATAATGGAGAAGATCTTTAAAAAGGCAGAAACTCCCCCCCCCCAGCCAGACAACTCAGAAGAAACCAGCTTTTAGAAATGCAGATGTAATAATCTTTTCAGAAAGGTTGGAGCCTTCCAGCTAGAAACTGAAGAAGTTAGGAAAACAAAGACCTTAAAATCTACATACCCTACCCAACCTCTAAAACAGGACATAATAGGATTAACCCACCAATACCAAAAGAGCACACTCAGACTCAGGTCAAAGTATACGACACAGGAAATACAAAGCCTCAAACAGGAACAGGAAACAACCAGAAGGCATAAAAGCCCACCACTCTGCTCCATGTGGTCTTTTTTTCCCCAGAGCCATCTTTCTGTCTGGCTCTCCTCTTCAATAAACTACAATCTTTTTTCTAAAGCAGTCTCCTTGTTGTTTATTCCCGGGTTGGACTGGACCCCCATGAAGATTTTTCCTTTAACATAATATATAATGAATCTAAGATACTGAATAAGAGTTCTATCTTCAAAAGAACAGAGGAATGCTAAGTTTCAGTAAGTTTGGCTCCCATTTACATTTTTTTTTTGTTAAAAAGATTATTCCTATCATTTTAACACTACATAGCCATTCCTGTTCATAGCAGCCAACTAGCACCATAATTAAAGCTTAATGATGCAATAAATTACTAATGTTAGTAGCTTCTATATGTGGAAATAGGTTTATTTTGTCAATGGAGTATTTTCCTGACCTGAAGTTTCCTGACCTAAATCAGAAATTACCCTGACTGGAGTAGTGAATGAACACTTGGGGACACATTTTCATATGGCTATATTCCCATTCTCTTATCCCAGAAGATTGCATTTGAATTAATTTATTTAGAAGTCATGGAGTGTAAAAGGTGGGATTTGTACACAGAGTGCAAAGCTATGTACTGTGAAGGGCAGGATGCTGACAGAGACTGGCCAGGTCACCTCATATAAGGGTAACTGAAGGCCACATGAAACAAGACTTTGGATACAGGATTAATCTGAATAGGTTTCTTTTGAAAAGAAAGCCAATCTCTATGGCCAGTTCAGGGGAGACTGATACTGCTATAAGGATAAAAGGTTCAAGCAGAAGTATATATATGGTTCACAGTCCTTTCTTCAGACTAGTGCCTATTGCTAGGAATTCTGGGAGGTCTCATGGTTGGGGAAACCTGTTGTAGTGTAGTTTGAGCTTTGGTTGATAAAGCACCCTTGGCTAAATGCTTCACTTCCATTATGTCACAGCTTTGACTCCCTTCCTGTGTTACCATGTGATCAACATGGTAAAACCTTCTGCATTATAAAAACTTTTGGGCAAACCCTCAAGAAGGAAAGAAGAGTGCCCTGCTTTCTTCCTATAAAAACTTGATACTGCTCTGAGACAAGTTACGTTTTTTCCTCTTATTTAGAAATATTAATCCAGTTTGCCCTACAACTTGTTTTAGAGCTGTAAAATGTGTTTGAGACCCACCGCTTCCATTTTTTGCATACTTTCAATTCACAGTCTCATTTATCCCAAAATTTGGCACTAACATTTAACTAATAAACCAGTTGTCTTCATTCCCAGAGATGAATGCTCAGAGGTCGATGTTCATATTTCTTTACAATCGAAATGAACATTGTGTGTACTCACTTGCAGCTATTTTTCCATACTAAATTAGCTGTTAGGCTGGGCTGAAAGATTTCTTCTTTAAAGTCTCATTTAGATTAAGTGTGTGAGATTAAAATCCTTTAAGAACCAAAAGATGCAAGACTTTTCTTCTGCTCAAAGTTGCATTGATCAGAAAGAGCTTGAAAAATGTGTGCATGTATACAATTATTATGCCAACCCAAGAGACAAAATTAATCAAAAAATGTTAAAATACAAAATCACTCAAGATACTCTTGCCTCTTTTCCATCTGATATTTCTGTAAAAAGAAATTCTTCTGAAATTATTGAATTGACAATATGAGGAGAACACTGATCTCTTTAAAAAGGCACCTTTTTGTTTGCAATTCCTCCTAAAGTGGATTTTCTGCAGACAATTTCCCTTGATATAATACATTTTCATAAAATTATTTATTTTATTTAAAACATTCATATAGCTACCCATCCTATAACAAGCCCTAGGTGGTTCCCAATCAAAAATTAAAATAACATAAACACCACATTAAAACTATTAAAACCAAACACCATAAAAATAAAAATCTGGCACCAAGTCAAGCTTTCAATATGCAGTAACCCTCAACTTATCCCAGTACTTGAGGGAATCCAGCTCTTCAGTGCTTTATGAAAAGCTAGGAGGGTAGAGCCCTGAATTCTGGAGCTTAGGGAGGAAGACTGTTCCTTAGGGCAGGGACCGCCATGGAAAAGATACCCTTCCTAGCTCCCATAAGATGACTATGTTTAAAGGAAGGGATGAGGAGCACATGCACCCTATCAAACCTGGTAGGAGAGAGAGATGTCCTAAGGTGGAGGCAGCCCCATATGCCTTGTGTCATATAGGTCTTTAAAGGTGATGACCACCATCTTGAATTGCATTTGGGGGGAAAATTGGAAGCCAGTGTAGCTTACACAACAGAGGTGTAAACCTAGGATCACCCATAATTGTATGCGCTGCTGTGTTCTGGACCAGTTGAACTTTCTGGGTGGTCTTCAAAAGCAGCCCCATGCAGAGCACATCGAAGTAATCCAAATGAGAGGTAATCGGGTCATGAGTGTTCATGAGCAAAGCCTCTCAGTCCAGGAAAGGGTGCAAGTAGCACACTAAATGAAGAAATGCAAATTTTTCCTAGTCACAGTTGCCACCTACTCCTTGAGAAGGAAAAAAAAAACAGGAAAACTCCTAAATTGCACACCAGTGCTATCCTGTCAGAGTCAAAGATGAAATATCACCTGGATCTGGAGACCAAAACCCCAGAGCCACTCAATCTTGTGAGGCTTGAGAGCTGATTCCTCTCAATCCATACCCTTACAGCCTCCAGCACTCACAGCACTGCCATCAGACCAGCTAAGGCTGGAGATATGCAATCGGATTTCATCAACATGATATCAACAGATGATCTTCCTAGCAGTTTCATGTAGATGTTAAAAAGGAGCCGGGGGCACTCCACATTTTAGGGACATTGTAGAGATTGGACAACCATTTGTCTGAAATGGTATAGAGTTTCCTGCCTGAGCAGGAGGTTAGATTAGAAGACTTCCAAGGTCCCTTCCAACTTTGTTATTCCATTCCATTCCATTCTATTCTATTCTATTCTATTCTATTCTATTCTATTCTATTCTATTCTATTCTATTCTATTCTATTGATTGACATCTCATCACCTACCATACTAAATGAAACCAGTCACAGAGGAAGGAGAACTATAGTAATACAGTGCCTCCCACTCCCGGCCCCAGAAGTTGGTTGGGAAGAATAACATGGTTGATAGTACTGAAAGCTTCTGAGAGGTCCAGGAGGGCAAGAATTGTTGCATCAACTCCATCCTGAGCCCTCAAAGGTCATCAAGTTCAACCAATGCAATTTCAGTGCTATGGCCCAGCCTAAACCCAGATTGAAAGAGTCCAGGTAGTTATTATAACCAGAAAATTGTTTCTCTTTATGTATTCATATCTTCCAATACAGAATAACTATATTTCTGAATCTAGGGGAATTTTTTTTTGAAGGCAATAGATTGCTTGAGTACTAATTCAAAAGTTCACACTAAAATCCCCCATTTCTGCTAGAAAGGAAGCATACTGCTAATAATTATAAATATAAACTTAACAATTCCTCACACTCAAAATCCATTGAGAAAGAGTTGCCTCTGTCATTGCCAAGTGAATTGCAACTGCCTGCCTTAAGGGAACTTTTGGCAAAGACGTTTCAATGGGTGATGATAAAGTTGTCATGGGAACTAAAATAGTTACTCTATTCTTCCTGCAAACAATACACCTGAGAAAATCAAATGGTACAGAAGCTGAGAAAGGCAGTTCCGTAGCTATTTTCTTCAAATGTTCTGAACCACCCTAAAACAAACCAATGCACTGGAAGAAATAGAAAAGTGAATGTTTAGAGCTATCCTAATTTTGTTCCACTTTATACTAGGCTCTAATACAAGAGGGCAAGAAGTGTGGCCATGTAATTATCTGCAAGCATTCCTACTTTGGCCCACCAAAACCTCTTCTAGAATAGATAGGGCAAAAATCGTACAAACACAAAACAAACACTGCTGGTTTTGTTTGTTTGTTTTTGCAAGACATCAATTCACTCTGTAAAATGCCTGAAACTCTCTCCCAGAAGGGATTCTGTCACCATCCACTTCTGCAGTATACCTCTCAATATCTATAAAAAAGACTGATGTAATCTTTGAGCTAATAGAAGTTAGGTCTCTCTGCACTAAAAGGCTGAAATTACGGAATGTATAGATCATCACCGTGTCCCATTACAAACTCTCTACTCTCTTATTGAATGTCAAATAGTGGATGACGGGACAAGGTTTATTTTTAGAAGTGATGTTTTGTAATCTCTTTTGAAATGACTGGGTAATTTAAATTCTCAGTACATAATATATGAAGAAACATACCTAGTGAAAGAAAGCTTCAAAATGTATAATTGTAACTGTGGCAAATACGCAAGCAGCTCACATTTGTGCTTTTTCTATAATCTTATAATCATGGATTTCTACCAAGAAGATGCATCAGAAGATGGATAAGCACAGTATTAGGGTACAAGGCACCCCTTTATGATTAAAGAGATTGTCAGCTATCAGATTATTTTCTTTTCATATTTTTGTATCGACTATCCTGATCCTCACTCATTTATGTTTTGTGTTTCTTGTTATGCTGCATAATCCATTTGTGAGCTACAGCAATAACTGCATTTTTATTGCATAAAAACTACCCTTCTCAGTGGTTGTGCTAAAACTTAAATTGTCCTCTAAAATGTGGAATTGGCTGTGAATAAAGTACATCAACAATAATTCTGTACTTACATTGTACTTACATGACATCAGCAGAGATGGTGATTCTGGGTTTAAAATTATTTTAGAAGTAGATACAAGTTGGAAGTCACTGACAATGCAATCCTTTGAACGTTTACTAGTAGATCCCATACAATGCTACTTACACTCAAGATCATGATAACCATTCTAAGGAACAAATTATATGGTACTCACCTGGGATTATTCTGTATAAATACAATAAGTTATTTTTTATTTCTTCAAATGTTACCTTTGGTATAGAAGAAAGGCGGAAGGAATGGGCTCCATTTATATATGGAGACCAAGGAGGATAATGACAAAAGAGGTTAGAAGTAGCATTATTGTACCTACTACTACTGCTGCTGCTGCTGCTGCTGCTGCTACTACTACTACTACTACTACTACTACTACTACTACTACTACTACTACTAATAATAATAATAATAATAATAATAATAATAATAATAACTTTATTGTCACTTTGAATGTACACCAATTGGCATACATCAAAATGAAATTTTGTTGCATATAGCTCTCAAAGGGACACCACCTCCGATATACACTCCTTGTTTGTGGCCAGCTCAAGTTTCAGAATGTCTATTTTAGTCTCTAGGCAAGGGAATGAACAATGGCAAACAGGACAGATGGAAATGGAGCTCCATGTCGATTAGCCCTCAAATTAGCTTGTAATTTGCACGACAACCTCACCTCCTTTCCTTTTTCTGATCCTGTCTCTTCCACCTTTTCCTTAAAGGGGCCTCTTTTCTTTTGACCCCTGGAGCATGCTGCCTCCGCCTCCAACTCCTCCAAAAGCCCCTCTCCCTTCCTCTGGAACTGCTGACAGCCTCACCCAGTTCCTTTGCTCCATAAGCCCCGGGACCTCTCCTCCTCTGCCTCCTTTGGAAACAGCCCTGATTTGCAATAGAATCCGTTGCTGTGCCAGCAATCAGATCTTGCTGCCAGCAGAACAATAAGGGTTAAATATATAGTTTGGAAATCACTAAAATAGCTAAAGCTGATTATGCTGCTTGCCAAATGCTGTAAGGTTTAATTAGGAATAGCAAAAGACATATACTGATCCATAGTGTTTTACAGCACTCTCTGAATGGTCTACAATTGTCAGCATATTGCCCCCAACAATCTGGATCCTCATTTTATCGACTTCGGAAGGATAAAAGGCTGAGTTAACCTTGAGCCCTGTCAGGAACAAACTCCTGGCTGTGAGCAGAGTTAGCTTGCAAAACTGTACTCTAACCATTATGCCATTACAGCTTAAATACCATTATGCATAGTCCTATGTAAGTACACAGTATGTGTGGGGAGGTTCTGCTGCTCCACTAAGAAGAAGTATTAGGTTGTTTGGGATGGAACTGAAGGTGGAACTATACTGCTTCCTCCTTTTTCCTTACTAGTAATGGTATTGACTTTCCCATTGCTAACACATCTTCAGTGCCTTGTCAAGACTACAGTCTGTTCAGCAATCACTCTAGTGGTAAGTAAAACTTTTCCATTTCTTTTTCACCATCCCCATCCCAATCCTCATGCTAATGACATGGGAGTTGAAGGTGGTACCTTTGATACTCTACCTTAAAGGACCCAGGAATCCATTACCAGTGCTTAGCTACCTTTAGCTCTTTGTTTCAGAGAATGGATATGAGGATGACCAGATGGGCAAAGAGGAATCTCATATAAAACGAAAACTAGAATTGTAGACTATGAGCGTGTGACATGTAATGTTTCTATGGTTTCTGTCTCGATTAATAAGGGACAAGGATGTTCCTTTCCCCGATCAAATTAACAAGGAATATTCGCAAGCTCTTTGCAGTATGCTGCTAAAGATTAGGAGCCAGTTGTGTAGGATGTACTGTGTTAGTGTAAAGAAGTTGTTCATAATCATTATTTTTAGCAATAGCTGTTATTAATACAATACAGAAAAAAATACAACTTCCCAAAAAACAAATTTTCTCATGTTAACTATATGATCATTATTACTTGAAGGCAAACTTTTGATAATAGAAAATTAGTATGTCTCATTAAATGAGCACCATTTCCTCCCCAGAAATCTAATTATCTATTATGTAGAAAATAGCTAATTATATATCTGGACATAATTACATAAAATATATTCAAAGTCATGAAATCCCTACAAAGAGTATAACTAGAAAGCAGGCTACAGTTCAAAGAGAGTGATTCTTAAATATATTGCACCAACCCTTTTAACCAACTGTGCTTTCTGTACAATTTTATAAAAACTTGAAGCAATCATCTTAAGCCCCATTTACTTTTAACAAGATTTCATTGCAACCAACTTTTTTCTGAGCTGTTTTCCATACCGATCTTCTATAAAATCTATTTTATTTGATTAGATGTAATCTCCAAAACTTTATGTAGTTGTTTGGATAATAAGTATTGCTATGCACATAGGATTCTGCTTGATCAAAAATGATCAAAAACTTGAAATAGGTAAGTATTTTTTTTTCTGAAATACAGACACTACTGTGTCTGACTATGTATATATGTGTAGAGTCACTTCTTTCTCTGCTTTGACATAATAATAATAATAATAATAATAATAATAATAATAATAATAATAATAATAATAATAATAATAATAATAATAATAATAATAATAATAATAATAATAATAATAATAATAATAAAGCTGGAAGAGACCTTGGAGGTCATCAAGTCCAACACCCTGCTCAGGCAGGTAACCCTATACCATTTCGGACAAATGGCTATCCAGTCTCTTCTTAAAAACTTTTAGTGTTGGAGCATTCACCACTTCTGGAGGCAGGTTGTTCCACTGGTTAATTGTTCTAACTGTCAGGAAGTTTCTCCTTAGTTCTAGGTTGCTTCTCTCCTTGATTAGTTTCCATCCATTGCTTCTTGTCCTGCCCTCAGGTGCTTTGGAAAATAGCTTGACTCCCTCTTCTTTGTGGCAGCCCCTGAGATATTGGAACACTGCTATCATGTCCCCCCTCGTCCTTCTCTTCATTAAACTAGACATACCTAATTCCAGCAACCGTTCCTTATATGTTTTAGCCTCCACTCCCCAATCATCTTTGTTGTATACAATAAAGATACTTACAAAACAGAATTGGTTAATAAAATAAAACTTCTTAATAGCTTTTCTTTACAAAACAGAGTGATTTATAATAAGCAAGTTACAGATCAGGGCAGAATAATATTTCAAAAAACTGGACTGTATTACAAAGCATTTTTTTTCAAACATCCATTTGTGTTGGATTATTGCTGAAAGATACTAGTCAATCTATTTCAGAAATTTCTTGACTAATTTACAAACATCCATAAAATAGTGAAAAAATTGCATGCTCTAGAAACCTGGTACATTTTCATGCCTCTGGACTAAAAAGATGAAGACGATAGCAAATGAATAACATTTTAAAGATAGCAAGATGGCATTTACAGAGTCTTTTCATTGATTTTAGCTGACTCTTCAGCATTGTTTCCTTTTCTCTCGGTTGATTTGTTATTTTCTGGTTTAATCCATGGAGGACTGTGCGATTTCTGTGGGTATAATGAAGAAAACACAATCAATATTAAAATGTTACAATGGTACTTGCAAGGAATGGAAACATAGGTTTGGACACCAAAGAATAAGGTTGATCTGCTTCAAAAGAAAACTCTCCAATGAGGAGAATTGGGTCCCCTTGAAAAGCAAATAAATAGATTACATTGCACCACAAAACTGCCATTGCCAATAAAAAATATTTCTGTTGGAGAAGAAGTGTAAGAAAAAAAAATCACAGAGAAAAATGGAAGAAATTATCAGCTGCCCAATCCTTCCTAAGTAAAAATAATTGCACATTTGCTTGCTCAGCTATTGACCAGCCATGATAATTAATATAGCAGAAATAACATAATGAATTGCTGCCTTTTTCCCCCAAGTCTGATTATCTTGGGGAAAGAAATATGTGACTAAAGGCAAGAAATTATATCAATGGTTTGTGTGAATAGAGAACAGAGCAGTTGAAAATGGAGCACAATGAGAACTCGTATGCCTTCACATAGAGTGGAATCCACAGTAAATATAGCATATATGCAGATTTTCTTCTCATTAAATAACTATGCACTCATTTCTGTGTATTAGGAAGATTTTTCTAGAAAATGTTTTATTAACTTCTTGGGAAAATATGGGTTAGGATGGAAAATCTAGAAATGATTCCCTTTTTCCAATATAATCCATTTGATGGACTGTTGGAGTGCAGCAGAGAAGGAATAGAATTGTGATAGTATATTACCAATATGTTCTATATATTTTTGTCAATATAGAAAAGGCAAGGAAGACAGACCCATACCATCTAAAATTCATAACAGAAAATAACAGAGAGAAGAAAAAATATACAACCTTGTTGCAAGTAACATGATCATCTGTAAAATTTGGCTTTCCCTATTATCTATTAGATTATGCTACAGTATTCCCAAATTTAGTGTGTTGAAAAGTGATTAGGACTTAGGACAAATATAAAGCTAAATTTATTTCTCTAGAAAATGAAGATGAAAATTGCAGTAACATTGGACTATAGATATAAGATGTTCTGCTATGACAAATCACTCATTTTCTATTTAAGAACATATAAAATTTGTCTCTAAATATCTTAAAATACTGTCATTATTTGAACCACATATTGAAATTTTGGATTTCATTCTCTGTAACCCTGCATAGGATACAAATAAAATTTCTGAGAATGAAAATATCCTGGTGGTTCTGGACTTCTCATTAGCCTACATTTGTCTTCCAGAACTGATTGATTACAATATTACTGATGTGATTGTGGACAACGATCACTCCCCAACACTCTCCAGAAACCTATCTAGATTATTGTGATATCTGCTACTTCACAATGTAGACATATCAACATGTGAGGCATCACAAGTCTACAGTATGTCTCAGTGGTTCTAATGTTCAAATTGTTCATTCTTCTCCTTCTGGTAGCATACCCTTAGTACAAGAGGGTTACTCTAGCAAAGTCATTCAGATGTAGTTATGAATGCCCTGACTGCTGGCTTCTAATTTTTTTATCCAGTATTGACTTCTACAAACTAAAACAGGAACATGTTGTCCAGCTAAACTTTGATATAGTATCAATAAATAAAAATACTAATATGGATAATGAATAAAAAGCTGTGATAGGAGGGCCTCAATTATAATTTTTTCTTCATTGTCTTCTTCCTACACCAATGCATCTTCCTGCATCAGTAGATTTGCCTTAGATAATTTAGAGCTGTAGATTAGAAATGAGTTTTCAGACAAAACAGAACAAAATGCAAAAACAAAAAACCACCAACTGAGAGAATAAAAATAACACTGTATAGAGAACGCTGATGATTCATAACAAGGGAGAAAGCAGGAATTTAATTTGGGTGATCAGAATGTATAAAAAGAACAAGATTTATACCTGCATGCTAGGATCTGTTACATTACTCTGGTTTCCTAAGCAAGCGTTGCCAATCTGAAAAGTGGAAAAAAATGGTATTAAGCTCTAATTTAGAAAATAATTCATACAAATTTGACTAGGCTTTCAAATGCATGTAGGAATGATTCATGACTGAAGGCTTACTTGCCTAACATAGGATTTCATGTTTGAGAATATGTTTGTCCATCTTTACTTTTAAGATTTGAAGGAAAGGTGTGAATGCACAGAACAATAAATAAATATGCATTCAACCACCACACACACACACACACACACACACACACACACATACACACACACACACACACACACACAGAGAGAGAGAGAGAGAGAGAGAGAGAGAGATTATTTAAAGCTATCCTAGTTCATAATTAAACCACATAAATTTTCTGTAGTTTTATAGTGATGCAAAAAATTTAAGCAGTATTTAATTACAGTATTGATTAAAGATATCTGAACAAATTATTTTATTTGACTTAATAAAAGTCAAGATAAAAGGGAGACAAAACATACATTTATATAATTACATTCAAAATACATTTTTCTTTAAAAAAATAAGGCACGTTTCTATTGCAATATTTTTAAACTGCAGATTGTTGTTGAAATGGCATGAAACATATCTGTGATGGAAAGATACAAACATTTTCTGCCTGTCCCTGGTGATTTCTCAATTGCCATAAACAACACGGGGAGATTACATTCTGCAGATTTTACTTGTGAATGTCCCAGAGCTATCTCATTGGTTCTGGGGGAAAAAGAAAATGCTGGATAAGGTGAGCCAATATTTTGATCCAGCAGAGCTCCTATGGAACTGATAAATCATATTATATCTAAGAACTCCAGGCAGCTAACAACAGATGAAGAAATAACAACACCAATTTAAAACTTCCTTAACAATACCAAACACCACAACAACCTCATCACAAAATGACAAATGTGAGCTTTCCTCCCGTTGACCCAATGTAGGGGAGGGGGAAAGAGAGCAGGGTCTTAGCAGCATTCCTGAAGGCAAGGAGGGTGGTGGGTCTACTAGGACTACTGTAGTTATTGATTAGATAGCCAGAGAAAACAAGATTTTTTTAAAAAAAAATCTTATCAAGCTGTGATGTGCAGGACCCTTCAGAAGGCTAGAGTTTTGCTGTGATTATAAGCTTTTTTTTTTTTTTAACCAATTGCATCAAGATATCTTATCAGTTTACTCAGGCCTCCTCAGAAAGAAGTCTCATTTGGTTTCCTATGACTTGTTCCTATGATATAAATATGACCTGAGGGAAATTGTAGGAAGGAGAACAACACAAATTGCACAGCTGTATTTCTGGGATATTCTTTGTCTTATGCAGATGGACTTGTAGTTGTCATAGAGATAATAGCTTATTTGTTCTACAATAAGTGGAATCAAGTAATAACAATAAACACGCATAACAAGTTGCGGTATTGTATATATGCTGCTGGCAATTAAGAAGCCTTCTTCCCCTCCTAGCATAATATCACATCATCCATTTTGAGATCATTTATTTCCTTTTTTTAATATCACAACAGTGAAAATAGGAGATTATGCTGTATATATCACAAGCTTCAGTCTACCGTCTTCTTTTCACTATGATTGCCCTACATATTGACTTAGTTCTCATATACACTAGATTGCATTGAGAACAGTGGTAGTTCTATCAGTGTGTCAGTTAGTAAAGGTAAAAATAAACTGAGAGGAACATGATTTGTGAGGAAGTGACTGTTGGCTCTTTATGTTAGCTCTTTATGCAATCAGCAGTGCAATGAGGAGTATAAATCTTTTCACTGAAGGACAGTCTGCAGTAAGCATTGCCCTTCTCAGAAAAACAATAAGCTTTCTCTAATTAATGGAAAGCAGGTTGGACATCTGGAGTAATGTCTGTTAGTTCCCTCCAGAAAACAAAAACAAAAACACATGTATCAACCAGTCAATCTTTCTCAGCTCTAGAAAGAAAGCAGTGGCAAGTGACTTACAAAATATTGCCAAGAAACAACATGGTTATTCCAAATGGGAAAAGAAATCTCACCCCAAGGTATGTAGGAACGATGGGATATGTGTTTAAATTCAGGCCTTCTAGGACTTATTTTCATAAAGCCAAACCCATAACCCTAATATCAAAACCATATCATGAGTTTCCCTCATCGTCTCTTGCCTTCTAATGAATGCAGTTCTGAGAGTGAGTTTATTTTCATCTCAATTAGAAATAGATTTCTCCCCCCAATGCTTTGACAAATATGAACCTGAAATGCCTATTTGCATGTGCTTTTTGGGTGAATGAGCAATATTGCACATGCTTCAGATAACTTCTTACTTTTTCCACAATGCAATCATTTCAGTACGTTTTCCTCGTGTTATGTAGATTTGCTATTATGTGATTGATAGTCTTTTGTCCAAGAATTCACTTGATGCAAAAAAAATAATTAAAAAAGCTGTTATGACAGCTGAGCTAGCAAAGTCAATTTGTGCCAGAGAAAGATGCCTAGAAACATGCCAAGATTTCATCCTGCCAAAATGTCTTGAACATTTTTGTGCCAAAGCTCCTTTCTGCCCTCATTCACACATTTACCATTGCGTGTTTCTAGCTGTGCATTCTTTCCTCTGCTTCTTTTGTGCTACTATTACTATTGGGTCAAAATGGCCATTAACATTGTGCTCAACCCTCTTACCCCAAATGTAAAGGAAAACTTTTAATGCTAAAAACAAAGTTGGATATATTACATCATGCTGAAGTTGGTGAAGGAACCTGACCCGTAGGATGAGCTTTTAAGCTGGATGAATCTATTGTGCATTGCTAATAACATTTGTAATGCCATTTTTCATCCTGCCTCTTTGTCTGCCGTGATAATCCAGATATACAAAAGAAGGAGAAAATGCCTTCACTGTACCCAGAACATGAAATGGAGGGGGGGATGTTTGAGTTAACTAGTGCTTGAGAATAAGGCTGTAAAATTTTATGAGCACATTTATTAACCATAGACAGGAACAGATTTTTGCATTACTATTATACATGGCAAAAAAAATAATAATGTGATTCAATTATTCTAGCTCAAGAAACTCATACAACTGAGATTACATTTACTTTTATTGCCCCATCCTATTGTATGTAGGTGTCTAGATGAATATTACAATAATTCTAAGAATGAATAAGGTAAGCCTCCCACAGACCAAAGATATGTTTAATTAATATTGTATGGATTTATGACATTGATTTAATGGGACAATCAGACACTAAACTGCTAAACTGAAACTGGAAATTTTCCTGAATTATTAGATATTATCTATTTTATTGGGTATAAAACTATAATAAAATAATTAATAAATCTATCTTCCTATTATAATAAGCACGTTAGTAGAAAGAAGCATAGTTTAGGAGAGCATTGAAAGTTACCTTTAACCGTTATACAAAGAATTCAATTGTTACATGCTGATAGTGCAAAATACACTATCTTATCTTTTGCTATGTATACTGTCCAAGAGGAGAAGGAGGGCTGTGTTACAGAGGGGAAGCAAGTCCCCTCAGCCTCAAGCCTTTATGGTTGGAAGTGGGGGGGAGGGGGGGAACGAAAGTCTCCGTTCCTAGTTAAAGGCAAACAGTTCTTCAGCCAACTGAGAGGAAAAAACACAGTGTTGAATACAGCACTGTCTCAGAAGACTGAAGAGAATAGAGAATAAAGAATCCACCAATGGAAACTGTACCTGCCTAAGAGCCAACTTGCTACATCTGTCTTGGGCAAGATCAAGTCAAGACTGGGACACTCTAGCCCAGGACAGGCATTGCAACTTTGGCTGACTTGATCTGATTGGGCAGGAACACAGTCTAAACCCATTGGTGGATTCTCCATCTCCAGTGCTGGAGAATACACTATCTTATCTTTTGTTATGTATACTATGATCCATGATATGCACAATAAACAAAGCCAATAGACAGGATTTATACTGCTTATCATAGAACAACTGTGAAAGCAGCAATAAATTAGAGATCCCAAACAAAATATTCTGAAAAGGATTCACCCCAAGATATTAAAGTTCTAGATATGAGTGAGAACAATCAACCAATGGAATTGATTGTCTTCAGAAGTTTTGGGAGCTTCATCAATGTAAGCTTTCAAAAAGAGACTGGACTGCCATCTGTCAGAAATGGTGTAGGGTCTCCAGCTTGGATAGGGGGAGAGGGGTTGGACTAGATGGCTTACAAGGTCACTTCCAACTCTGTTATTCTATTCTATTCTATTCTATTCTATTCTATTCTATTCTATTCTATATAAAGATCTATCTGTGGAAGAAAGGATGGGCTTTCAGAAGTGTCTGCTTTTCAATAGCAGATACTATTTCTCTGCTATCTTATTACTGTTTGGGAAAAGAAACTTTGAATGTCCTGGATCACACTCTCTTGCCATTAATATTATCTAGAAAAAGATGACAGAATGTAGAACTCTGGAGATAACTACATAAACTATTGTTCCACTCTTGACCACTGGGGTTTATTTATGTAACAAATCTATATGGTTGCCATCTTACTGTACATGACTCTGAGCAGCATATAACTAACAACTAAAACAATATCACAAGTGTTTAAACACTTAACAAATAAATAAAAGCAAGGTTCTGTGAGAAAAGCATCCATCTAAACAGTGCAACCATTGAACAGACTCCCTGCTGGATCCCCAAGAATCCCCAAAATTTCTAAAATTTGGGATTTGGCATCTCCTCTACTATGGACTGATCCTTTACTATCCTTTATCCAAGATTGAATTTATTATGCCAAAGTAAAAAAAAAGCCCTAGACTTTAAAAAAAAAATAAAGCTTTGCTCGCTTCTTCTGATATGAATAATACATGGAACAGAAACCAGTGTGGTATAATGATTTATTAATTAACTTGCTAATCAAATTAGCTGTTTATCTCTCAAGAAGTGACTCTGGGCAACATACAACAAATAATGATTGAAGTACTAAATTGGTATAAGGAAAACCCAAGTTCTAGTCCAGGAGTCTCCAACCTATGGTCCACAGTCCAGTACCAGGCTGCAGCCTATTGGCCACTAGCAGCCCCATTTGCACATGCCCAGGATTGCTAGTGCTGCCACCAGTGTCACGTGGGCGCTAGTAGCCCATTTGCACATGCACGTGGGCACTAGCTGGCCAGCTGCACAGATGCCAGTGCAACCACTGGCTTGCACATGCACAATGGTGTTAACACCACTGCTGTGAGCGCCATCACTTGCGCATGCATGCACACGTGTGCACATTTCCCTGCTCCTCCCTTTCTCTCCAGGCTGGGGAGCTCTGTTTTAGTCCACACTTAGCTGCTGAAATTCACAGGATAACTTTGTAGTAATTATTCTCTTTCAATCAAATCTACCCAACAGGGTTCTTGTTATTGGGAAAGAAATCAGTGGAAAGAGCTTTGTGTAAGTGTTGAGCTCTTGAGTGAAAAAGTGCAATATAAAACTGATAAACAAATGTCAGTTTATTATGAAGAACTATCACTCCCACTCCATTATGCCTTTCCAGCTATGATAAAGACTGGAAAATGTTAATAACCACAACATGCACTGTTTCTAATCAGTGTCAAAGAATAAAGCAAGTGACTATCCCTCTGAATCTGTTTTAAATCTACTTTTAAAAATCAATTGATTGTTCAAGTTTCATCTTAATTCATATTGGAAAAAAACAGTAACTTTTCTTATGTAGGGGATCCTTTGGGGTTTACAAAGTGAACTGATTCTCTGCTTCCACAGCATTTTTTTTTTGTGGATCATCATAATAAAAGGAATTTTGGAGAACTACAGTATGTGGAAGATTAGGGCAATCTGCCGTAAATAATTTCCTTGCTCTGTTCATTCTTGCAGATCCACAGAGCTCAGCAAATGTTTCAGGATCAATGCTGGAAACAGAGTTATATTTTTGCAGTGTTTATTCCTAGAATTTCTATTTGGACTGGCAGACAAAGTACATGGAGGTAGAGGATAACTAAATGAAAGACGCTGTATACCTGAGAGACTACTGTATTAAGCAAGGAGAACACAATTCATTAAGCAGGCAGGGCACAATGCGATGGCTGACATAAACATATATTTGAACTGTTTAATCTGAAGAAGGAATATTGCTGCCACATTAAGAGCAAGGTACTAAACATGAGTTATGTTCTCTGAGAAAAAAATGGAAGACAGCTCAATTTCATTGAAGCATTGATTAGGATAATTTAAAACCAAATTCTCCCACTGTCGTATAAATCCAAACCATTCTACTCTTCAACAGCAAGCAAACTAGCTATGGTTCTGTCCTTTAGCATGAAATGGATTATAGGGACAGCATAAATGAATGCAGGACTGCCAAGAAATAAAATCATGGGGAATGGGTGAAGATGATTAATCAATAAAACTATCGGTTTTAATGTGTAATGGCATAGCAAGGAAATTTAATATAAGTTACACACACAAATACACGTACATGACTTTTCCACAGTTTTCATATTGAGACATGAATGTCAGGGAGTTAGGATCAAAACAGAGTCAAGTGATGTAATGTAGCATATGCATCAGTCTGCAAATAATATACTTCCTTCACATCATGTTATCATGACAGAATTGTTTCAAATAAAATGAGTTCTGTATCTCTCTCTCTTCTCTCTTTCTCTTTCTCTCTCTCTCTCTCTCACACACACACACACACACATCTCTCATCTATCTATGAGAGAAAGAGAGAGAGAGAGAGAGAGAGAGAGAGACAGACAGACAGACAGACAGACAGACAGACAGACAGACAGACAGACAGACAGACAGACAGACAGACAGACAGAAACAGAGACAGAGACAGAGACAGAGACAGAGAGAGATTTGGGCTGCCCTAATTTGGCAACCATACCTAGATGACATTTGATTCTATCTCTCCTTTTCATCTGAACCAGGAAAAGCAATTAATTTTTTATTAGTGCTTCTGGGCTGCATAGACTGGATGAAGAAACCAATGGTTTTACACTGAATCTCCAGAAGTCAGAAATTCTCTGCTGGGCATTCTATAGCTAGAAATGGCCTTAACCTCAATGCTTGATGGGATGGTACTACCCTAAGGACATATAATTTGGGTGATCTTAGATATTATACTGTCATTGGAGACGTGGGATAATTACTGAGGGCATTTATGCAGCTGGCTGGTTGACTTTGGGTCAGTCACTCTGTCTCTCTGCCCACTATGTTCTGCTTGGTTGACAAGCTGTTTTGTTGGTTCCTGTTGCAACGAATGGCTCAATGCTTGACTGATCTGGGAAAAAAGGGACTCTGCCCTTTCAGAGGAAAAAAAAAGAAGAATCTATGCAAAATGTTTGCCAGTATAGAAGAGTATGTAGATTTCCTTGCAGAAGGAATGGAAGAATAGTTTGATAAACACCAACATAGCCCTGAAAGGGATGAGGGGATGAGAAAGAAACTCAAGATTACTCTACCTTGATTTTCTTTTGTAAAAAAGGGAGAAGAGAGACAATAAAAATAATGTTATCATACTTTGCAATAACAGAGTTCCAGTACTCTTTATGGAGCTTATTTTCTGACCTGGTTTATCTCATAAAGAACAAAATAGAATAATAACTTTATTGTCACTTTGAATGTACACTAAATAGCATACATTAAAATGAAATTTCATTGCATACAGCTCTCAAAGGGTCACCACCTCCAATATACACTACATTAATATGACTAAAATAAATACATAAATAAATAATTATGCATATACCCACATATATTATATGACATAGAGAAACAACACAGTCTAGTTCGGATGTATACATGTACATGGTGAGAAAAATGAATCTTGTGAGTTTACCAGACGGATGGCATAAGGAACAAAGCTATTACAGAATCGGGTAGTCCTGCTAGAAATACTTCCCAGAGGGGAACATCAGAAACAGACTGTAAAATGGGTGTGTGGGGTCTCTAACAATGCTTTGAGTTCTAAGCACATAGCACTTATAAGCAGCATCCTGAATACCAGGAGCAAGCTTCTTATGATCTTCTCGGCTGTCCTAACCACTCTCTGTAAAGATGATAGCTAGTGAGTTTTAATGGTGTGATTTTAGTGTTGCATTATTTTCATTGTGTGATTTTTATTGCTCAAAATATACTGATTTATTTCTTAATTTAGAAACACCACACAGGGTGGCTTTCTAAATTAAGAAATAAATATGTTTCTATGCATCCACTGTATACAATCTAATTATATATTATTTTATTGTATTAGATATTCTGTGCCTAAGGTTACTCACTGGATTACATTAATTGTGTGTGTGTGTGTGTGTATGTGTTTGTCTATTGTCATTTGTTTCTGTAACCGTACCATGTTGGTTACATTGATAATGTCTATGTGCATACTAGTGTCACTGAAGAAATCAAGTATGAGCAGATTAGGGGTAGGTCTCAGTTAAATGGTATTTGCAAAAGATTACTGGTACCTTTGTGAGCCTTGCACAAATTGTCTGTCATAGCAATTTTTACAATCAACAGCTGATGTAACTTGAACACTTCTGCACTAATTTCTATAAACTTTGGCCTACTTTCCATCTCCCACCAATGATTTACCTGTACAGTCAATTTCATCTCATTCTCATAAAAAGTTCCAAAGTTTAACAATCAAATTTTAAAAGTGTGTAGTTCCAAAGCCCTGCTCTGATTTTTAAAATAGAATTTCCCATTGCTTGTCCCTTCAAAACTGGTTAAAATTCATGCTCATTTTGTAAAAAAAAAAGTTCTACATAGTATTAAGCATTTCTTTTTTCCAATACCAGATCATAGAATAGCAGATCAACATTGTTCCTAATTATAATTCAGCCATCAGGGTTAGTCAGCTACTCCCAGTTAATGCAAGGTCTTAGTATGCATGAAAGCCATAATCAAACAGTCATGGATGTGAAGACTTTCCTCTGCAATGAAGGGGAAAAAAAAACTCCACAAGGTTCCAACATAATTTAAACAACATTAGTAGGGCTCTAGTTTCCATAATACCTGATAACCAAACCCTGTGTTGTTTTATGACATTCTAACTCAGAATTATTTCTTTAGGAATGTCAGTTATATTTATTTTGCATAGGATGCTAATATTAGTTATCAGTCATTATTAAAATACAGTAGATTGGCTCTAAAAAAGAACAACTTAAGTGGGCAAAATTTATTGATGCTGAATCTCTGCTTATTATGCAAAACAGCCTTTTTAAAATAAAATATAATCATGATGCAATATAATTATTCCTATTATGCAGAAAGGAGTAAAAGAAAAACCCTGAAAATCATAAAGAGAGATATTAAAATAGCTATAGCAAACAGGAGCATAGCTTCTGCTTAAAAGTAATTCCTCCTTGATCAGTTTACCATGCACTTTGATCAGCAAAAGTACCTGGGTGCGCAAAACTCAAATGATGAAATATGCAGCTTGATCAGTAAAATATGTAAAAATTCAACCATTCCCAAAGTTAGTTCAGCCAGTGAATTAAACAGGAAAGCTGGCAAGGTACACAATTGGGACCATAAATTATGAAAGTGGATTACTCAAGTATGCATCTTCATTAAAATAATTTGTGAGGGAAAAAAAAATCAGAATCGCAAAATCACATGCTTCTTGACAATTACACTGTGCAATTGGAGCTTTAAATTGTAACAATGGGACTACAAAGATATTCAACTAAACTGGTGAAGCAAGTTTTTGTTTAGAAAAGCTGCATGCTACAGACAAGGATCATCTCAGCAATTGGTTTATTTTATCAATTATAACTCTTAGATAAAAATGGAATATATGTAACAAGTAGGAATGTTTGTAGTTCATTATAAATAGGATTGAAAAAAAACAAGAAAAAAAATATCGACTCAGGAATTGGGCTTATTTAAATCTTTTCCTTCAAAGCTAAGTAGTAAAATAAGCCAAGAGAAATGCATTGATTTATCTGAACATGATGATTTATATCAAAATAGCCAATCAATGTGAAAATTTACTTCAATCAGTCTAAAATTGAGGGAATCAATAATCTAAACAAATACTATGGGATAACTGGACATCAAGCCTAATATTTTGAGATTGTTTTCACTGAAACTCTAATAACATATATAGTACTAGAATATATATTCTAGTAATCTCAAATGCCAAACTCTAGGAGAATTTGAGAGAAAATAATCTCAAAATATGAGGCGTGATGTCCAATTATCCCATATTATTTGTTTAAATTATTGATTCCCTCGATTTAGTCTGATTGGAGTGAATTTTCACATTGCTTGGCTTCTTTCAAATAAATCATCATATTCAGATACATCAATGCATTTCCTTTGGCTTATTTCACTACATATACATATCTTTATTAATTTTTTATAAATAAATCAAGGTGGCAAACATATCTTTCTATTTTCCCCACAGCAACCCTGTGAGGTGAGTCGGGCTGAGGGAGAGTTACTGGCCCAAAGTCACACAACTGGCTTTCAGGCCTAAGGATTGGAAGTTACAGTTTCCTGGTGAGTCTCTGGTGCCTTAATCACCAGATTAATATTTTGTTTAAATACTTCTATGTGTCAGCCTTGCAGGGCAAACCAGATAGGAAACAAAACCCGATGAGCCAATTTTAGATTATTACAAAGCTATGTTAACAGAATGTTACAAGTCTGAAACCATACTTCTCTGCCACCCCCCACCCCCCACATCTCCTTTACAACCCAAACAACTAGAGAAGGTTTCTTCTGAGCCTCTTGACTGTCCTACCGTCCAGCTGCCGGCTATGCTGTCTCTAATCTGACTGCTCCATTGGTCATTCCACATACCTTACATTTTGTTTTATGCCATAAATCATTATTTAAAAGCCACAATAGCTGTTTGGACATCATGCCAGGTGTAAATGAAATAAGCTGATCACTAAGGCTTGGTATGATGTGCAAACTCAATAAATGACCCCTTAGTTAATTTAAGGGATTATATGTCCTACCTAACAAAAGATTAATCACATGTTCTCTATGGTATCATGCTGACAAGAGGCTAATTGCAATAAATTGTAGCTAGCTTAGTTATGATAAATTTATTAATTTCAATCAATTACTTGAATGAATAAATACGGATTATGTTTTGTATGGATATAATTTAATTAGATTTTTAAAATATGGAATAGAATAATAAAATAGAATAGAATAATGGGAACTTAAGATTTAAAACTCTCATAAAAATTATTTTTGTTTTGTACTTACAAACTTTTAATACAGCAATCAAGCATTAAATAAAACTAAAACATTTTACTTTTGCAAAGTTTGAAAAACTATGTGCTCAGTTTCAGACACTGAAGGATTTCAGCATGTATATGGAAAGGAAGGAAATACACACAGGGGCAAACTTGCTCCTTTGCAATAAAATGAGCCATATATTTTCGGCAGAGTATCATTTTATATAGTTTGGGCTCATTAATTACTTATTATTTCTTTTTTCTTTCCCCACTGTACACAGTTCCTTGTAGATCATTATTGGAAACAGAAGCTTAATGAGAAATAGTAGCTCTAAGAAATTCACACTTGGTGCTAAAGAGTAGTAATTTATTTTCACATCAAACCCCATGGAATTTATTTTGATTATTCCATTTGAATATGTTACTGAGTTCCTATTACTTTGTTTGTAACATGTCAAGCACAGAAAATAATGTAAAGGTCAGAGAAGAACAGGAAAACACAGCCTATCTTACACAGGTGAGAAAACTTTATTTTATTTGTATGTCTAGCCCAACTAGTTACTTAATTGGATGCTTTCAAAATAAGCTCATTTCCTGGTCATCTGCATAGACAAATGCTTGCCATCTCAATCTGTCTATTGTAATAAGTACTATCTCTTCCAAGTGTATTCCTGTAATCATGATACTGTCCATTCATCTTACTAATTGTTTCCTTCTTCCTCAGCTTGCCAGGAATACTATTTTTCTCCTAGTTTATTGTCCATTAGCACTACCTGCCTAAAGCATGTGAGTTCATCTTTTTTTTCCCAATATCAACTAATCACTTTTTTTTGCTGTGCATAGTGCTTGTAGTAATCACATTTGGATCCATAATTCAAAGGTATTTAGCTTACATACTTTCTGTGTTTACCTTTCACAACCATACATAATTACTGGAAATACCATTGCTTTATCGTTTTGATCTTTATTATCAGAAAATGTCCTATTCGTCTTGATTTTGTCTGAGTTTATGTCTTCTTTCTCTAACACATATCTCCTTTTTATTTATCCATCATATTGGTCATCTTTATTTTTGAATTCAAGAAATAAAACCAATTGTCACTTTCATTTCTTCACTGTGAACTGTAAATTTCCTAAGCATGTTGGTTAACATTGGTCTAAGAAGAGACCCTTCACTGCTGTTGGCCCTTGCACTGTGGAGGCGGACCCCAATTCTCCTAACCTTCCAAAAAGGGCTCAAAATATGACTCTGTGGCCTTGCATGGGGGCTCAAAAGATCATGCAATCATGGGGCTGTTTAGCATCAAGAGAGCCCTCTCCCTGTCTCTATTAGTACAATCTTAACAGGGTTAAATTGCCTTTTTTGTCTCTTTGAATTTTTTAAATTTATAACTTTTGTAACTTTAAAATTTTAATCGTAAATTAATTTTAATATTTTAATATTAATTTTATACACTTCTTTATATGCTGATAGTGTATTATACACTGCTCAGAGCTCATGCTTCAGGGAGATAGGCAGTTTAGAAATAGGAAATATAAATAGATATAAAATAAACATTACTCTTACTTTCTTAATATTTAGCATTAATGCCCAAATTTCTACTTTCCACTTTAACTTTGAGAATGAATCTTCCAACTCTTCTTTACTTTCCAGTAACAAAACGGTCTTATTTTATTTATTTATTTGTTTAGCAAATTTATATAATCTCCCAACTTACACACAGATACATGGTGATTTTTGGGGCCTCCTAGTTTAATTGCAGCTGTCATATATCCCCCCTCCCCATTTTACCAATATAATATCTTTATATATAAGTAAACAGATATGGGGGCAATACAGAGTCTTATCTTACTTCCTTTCTTATTTTGAATCATTTGATTTCTCCAGATTCAATTTATGGAATAATTATAGCAGTTGCCCAGAAAAATAATCAGTGTTCTGCCACTCTCATTAACCTTAATATATTTCATTTTCTGCCAGGATCTGAAGGTTCAAAAGTCTGTTCACAGTTCACAGAGCAAAGGTCAATCTCCTTATATTGTTTTGCCTCTCTGTTATCCATCTTACATTAGTTATCTGATAATGTGTCTCTATGCCTTTCTCTGAAATCTGCCTTGTTATTAGTCATTTTGTTCTCCATGTGTAACTCTTTTTTTTTCTTTATAAGATCTTAATTTATTTCTTGCATGAGAAATTATTGCTATAGTTTAGTAATTTACACTTTCTCTCGCATCTCCCTTCTTTGTGCATTTGGAAAACCAGAAAAGACACACACCATCATTTCTGTTAATGTTACAGTATAAAGTTCTATTATAGCTTGTTCTTCGCACCAGGCACTTTCTAACATTGAAGCACACATAAGCTTCAAGGTACGTTAAAAGGTAGCACACATTTTGAAAACAAACAGATCTGCTGTGGTGAATTCACATGTAAATTTTCCAAGTGGACTGGAGCTAATTTGTAGTTAGATCACATCTTCTCTAGTTGCTTCATTCTCCTAACAATCTTACAAATTCTATTAGTCAAGTACAGCCACAGAGAGGGGAAAAAAACCTATTACATCAAAAAGGATCTCTTTTGTAGCACCTGAATATCAAACATCTGTATTCACCTAATATAAAACTGTATGTCATATTTCCATGGTTAAAGTTAAATAGATATAGATCCATATATTTCATGGTTCACATATACTACAGATTAGATCTTGACTTCCAATCTAAATGGATTGCACTTACGTCTTTTGAGTTGCATTCTGATGTGTTTTTATCGGTATCCACCTTTTTTGAAGAAACTTGAGGAGTCTCTTTGCCTGTAGGAATTCTTTGCTGGAAGATAAACATCACACGTGTCAATCTTTTTCCTGATTACAGTTGAAAATACTTACTTCCTGGAAATTGGAGTTCTATTATAAAGCTTTGCATTCAAACATTCAGTGGTACATTTTTTTAAATGTCTTTGGATTGCTCCTGAGATATAGAAATGGAAGGAAACTTTGTCCCCTAATATCTTCCTATCCCATTCTTGTATGGACTAGTATGAGTTACAGGGATTGTATTAGGAAGGAGAAACACTATATATTGAGTGGAAGTGTTTTCTATGATCTGAATAGTTTCTATTAGGTGACAGCAATGCTTTAGAAAGTTTCTACCATCCATTCTTTCTTGGTCTATCATAACATCTACCCAAAAGAACAGAAGGTCATAGAATTCAAGTCAGGTTATATACAATGTTAAACTTACCTACAACATTTGTATGTCTGTAGTAGTAACAAAAATACCTTTGCCCCCCTCTTCTACCTATGGATGCTTTTTTTTGGGAAATGTCTTCACCTCCTCCATTTCTATGTCATTGCTATCAGTAATTTTGCAAAATATACTGCATTGTTTGTCTTCTAAACAGAAGTCCGTAGAGTGCTCAAGGTAGAGACTAATAATAATAGAATCATTTGTTGAGATGGGTGGCTATAGGAATCAAATTGATTAATTAAAATATGAAAACAGCATTGCATCAGCATAACACAATCTGTGCATTTTATGAATGCCCTATGGTACTATATAGATTTATGAAAGGGGTACAGCTTGCATTGCAATGTTACTTTTGTCATTTGACAAAAATATCAGATTCCCAAGGCTAGCTTTACTTCTAGGCTCAGCTAGTGCAAAATATTTATCCTCTTAGACTAAATAGTAAAATCATATTTCTCAGAAGAATCTAAAATGTGGGGGGGGGAATCTTAAAAGGAAACTTAATTTTATTAATTAGAATAGAGCTGGAAGGGACCTTGGAGGTCTTCTGGTCCAACCCTCTGGTCAAGCAGGAGACCTTCTACCATTTCAGACAAGTGGCTGTCCAGTCTTTTCTTAAAAACATCCAGTGATGAAGCAGCCACAATTTCTGAAGGCAAGCTGTTCCATTGGCTAATTGTCCTCACTGTTAGGATATTTCTCCTTAATTATGGGTTGCTTCTGATTCTGATTTACTGATGGAAAAGTGATAATATTGTTTTCCAAAGAGTCAAATTAAATATCTACAACTTGTTTAATGTTACATATATCATTGTAGTTTTTATCCCTAGTGAAAAGACACTTATGATCTATAACATTTTGAAAGAAACGTTTCTTCATAGCATTCTTGCTTCAAAAATTAACTGTTTAAAAAGCTGGGTTCTTCCTTTCCATAGCTTTTTCAACTGTACTTACATTAGCTTCTGCTTCCATGTTTTAAAGTTTGACTTAGAGAAAGTAAGATAGTCCAGAGCTAAAGTCATCTGTGCATCTGTATCCTACAAGTCATAAACTGTAATACTGTATACATTAATGTGTTTCTATCTTCCAGGCTAAGTGCTTTTCTTCACTGGAGCCTTCAACTGCATGGGTTTCTATGTGTAAATTGGAAGCAAATGACTCAGTTTCTAGATTTCAACATTTTCCTCCACTTTGGCCATATTGAGACATTTTTTTCAGGCTTTTTTGTTGGAATCCCAGTTATCATGGCCTTGAATTGGTGAATTCCCTTGTAACTGCTCATCCATCCACCCCTCTCCTCTTGCTGGGAAACCAAGCATCAATTTCTTTTCTTTCTGTGGAGAATATGTTTTCTGAAAACAAAGCAGTTTTCAAGTTCTATCCATCACTTGGGAAAGAAAAGCAGAATTCTTCTCAATTTCATCTTATTGAAGCATGAACAAAGAAACAGCTACTGTAGTTCCTCTCCTGAATCTAATGGGGAAAAACAAACTCACAAAGGTTTAGTCTTTCATGGCTGATCGACATGAAATGGTGGACTAAGGCAGACACCAGGGACAATCGTCCTGGATGTGCCAGTAAAGGGAAGAAAACTTTCTTTATGTGGAGCAAGAAAACTCAGAGTTAATTTTCACAGCAGGTTAAGGGGGAAAACTTCTTATTCGTGAGTAAAACCCCTTTTATTAAACAAGGCAGGAACAAACTTTGTTCACATGAGAATGCCAGATAACCACTTTAAATGCTTAACCAAGCAGTAGCAGTCCCTGCTCACACTGGCTGAGACAATGTCAATGTCTATTTATGTTCTAGCCAGGGAGTGGCTGGCTAACGTCTCCTCCTTCTCCCTGAGAGCTGGCCCATTGCCTTCCATAGCAGTCCTCTCTATGCATACGCGCATCTGAGATGAGCCCCATCTGTTCCTCCTCACTCAGCTCAGGCCCCAAAAACATCTCTCTCTCTCTCTCTGTCTCTCTCTCTCTGTCTGTCTCTCTGTCTCTCTGTCTCTCTGTCTCTCTCTGTCTCTCTCTGTCTCTCTCTCTCTCTCTCTCTCTCTCTCTCTCTCTCTCTCTCTCTCTCTCTCTCTCTCTCTCTCTCTATATATATATATATATATATATATATATATATATATATATATATATGTGTGTGTGTGTGTGTGTGTGTGTGTGTGTGTGTGTGTGTGTGTGTGTGTGTGGTGTGTGGTGTGTGTGTGTAGATAGATAAATGATAGATTAGATAGATAGATAGATAGATAGATAGATAGATAGATAGATAGATAGATAGATAGATAGATAGATAGATAGATAGATAGATAGATAGATAGATAGATCTAATCTATCATCTATATAATCTATCTGTCTGCGTATCTGTCTAGCTATCTAGCAATCTCAGGCTTGAGCTATGGAATCCTTGGTGCTCGCTGAACTTGGTTATTTGCATATATATGGTTCATTACTTGTCAGCTCTCCTGGCTAAACCAGATAGGCAACACAATTCAATGAGCTAATTCTACTTTATTGTTTACAGAATCTTGCAACTCTGAAGGTACTTTTAATCACCTGATCAATCAGGGCAGGTCCTTCTTAATTCTTTTTCCTCTGACCTTCTTAATTCTTTTTCCTCTGACCACTAATCCATTGGAGGCTCATCTCTCTCAATCTGATTGTTTCCTATATAGAATTTTTTCCCTTGTTCCCCAAGCCCATCCATACATTCCATATCATCACCCAATTACATAATGCCATCATGTAACCTAGTTGGGTGGTGAGAATGGTGATGTTACTTAATTGAATAATTAAACATCTGCAAGCAAACTACCAGGCTCAGAAAGAACCAAGAACTCCAAAGAACTATTCTCTTAAAATAGTAGTAGTCCATTCTCACCCCAGGCAAGCAAGAAGTTTGGATCAGCTCCATGTTAATATGCTGAATCAGTCCAGTTTATAAGGGCAAATTTTGCTGAATTAGGCATTTCTAACAAAATGCAATATTCTTTCATTTTAGCCTTAAAACATATGATGATGACAATGATGAACCCATTCACAGATAGGAAGTAATACCAAGAGTTCACAGAATGTGACAGAAATCTTGCATAGAAGGAGGATAAGTGGGTAGGCAGATAGGTTTCAATATTTTCTTGACCCTAGATGGCTGTGGGGAAAAAATCAGCAAAGGTTTGAGTCAAATCCTGGTTTAAAGAAAGCACATTAAGCCACTTTTGTTCCAGCTGACAGACACAATGGAAAAGGGTGGTAAATAAAGACTGTAGTGCACGGAGTTAATATTAAGAGCCTCCTGCATTATGAAGTACTGGAATAAAATGTGAAGAAAGGTGATAAAAGCTAGTTATTTTCTTGGTAGATAATTCAGCACCTGAAAAGCCCACCCAATTAAAACCAAAATGTTAAAAATGAGAGCTTATCTCCAATATCCACTCTTCTCATAATGAAACAATACAAAGTTAATTAAAATGACTGTAAGAAGAAAGGAGAATACAGAGTTAGATAAATAATTTAAAAACACTGTAGGTTAGAATGTTCTTGGTTCTGGCTTCTTTTTATTGCTTTATGACTTCCGGTACAAGAATATTGACATTCAAAAGGTCTTTTATTCTAAAGAATGAGAAACAGATAGCTTGATTTTAAAATATTAGTTTTGCATCTTTGAAAGCAGGATTTACTTTTCTATATAATTTGAATTGTGTAGAGATTACACAATCTGATTGGAGGGATCTGATTTAAAGTTCCAAAATGGGTGAATTTAACAAAATCACAATAGAATATTTTAATCCTGGCCTAGCCTATAATACTTTTGGAATATAGACCTAACATACCACATTCAAATCCAAGAATAGCTTTCTGCATACACATGCTGGCTAAAAGCTATAATTGTTTTTTTTAATAATTTTATTGGTTTATCAAAATATAAAATACAAAAAGAAATTTAAAAAAATAATAGAGAATTAGAAAATTAGGGGGAAGGGGAAAAAAAGACAGTGTAAGAAAAGAAGAGAAAAGAAAAAGGCACCAACTTCCGACTCTCTTTTGCACAGTAGAAGATAACAACATTACAGTCACAACTTTTTGCTTTTACACAACAGTATGTACAAATCATTTCTATAACAATACACTTATCTGATTAACAAAAACAAAATCAAATTTTCATTTTCTTTTTCACTGTAAACACAAAATCTGGAAGCAGTTTCAAAATAGAAGCTAGCTTAAATGTATTCTCATCTTTGGATAAAAGGGTCAGCTTAACCGTCTCTGCTTCTCATCGCTGTGGGGATAATATGAATCCTCTATATAGATTCAATCTTTTTTAAAAAAAAAAACCTAAAAGGAGAAAACACTTTCCCTAGTTTTAATATAACTTTAAGCAATACTCACAGTTATATTTACAATTCAACTTTCAAAATACTTGGAGGGGCTACAGTTCAGATTATGCACCACTTATATAGGTTGATGACATAATAATTAATAAAAATATTTCTTGTTGGAAAAGCACCTATGTCAAGGAGATGGTTTGATCCTATATGCTCTGCCCTGTGTAAATGAAAACTGATTCAAATTATCTTATTCCTTTAAGCAAATTTAAAACATATCCCCACATTTAAATAATATTTAACTCCTATGAACTATATTTCCATTATTGAGTGTTACTACACTAGGCAACTAAAATAATTTTTAATTGTAATCTTTAAAATTAAAATGAACAACTAAAGACTAAAAGACAGTTTTGTGGAACCACACAGAAGTTGGCTCATGAGTTTTACAAAATTAGAGTGACAGGTGAAATCTTCTTACAGTATGCTTGACTGAATATCAAGTTTTAAATTTGCAATCCATTTAATTTATACAGATGAAGCAAAACTCCATTTGTGTTTGTAGGTACAAAATGAAAACACATTTTTAAAAAAAAACACATGTTACTTGAAACCAGAAAGCCAGCCAAGGTCATTATTTCTCTCTAAAATGCTTTCCAAATTTACTGCTGGAGTAAATAATGCACATTCTGGTTCCATTGCATGGTTCCTAATTTTTAACTGCTTCTATTTATTTCTCCTTTCTTTGGAAACTGCTTAGCATTTCCCTTTCCATTATTGTAATCTTCTTGGTCTTTCATTATCTCTGCCTTGTCTAATGCTGCCATATCTCTATGCAGGATAATGCTAGTTAGAGACGTTCTTTAATATTGGTGTGTTATTTCTTCACCAAAAGTAAATTTAACCTTCTTAGACTACTTCTGACACACGACTCGGATAGTAATGCTTTGCATTTTAAAGAACTCACCCAAAGAGGTAAGCAAGAAATAATTCCACATCCATGATTCAAAGGGGGAAAACAAATTTAAAAATTGGGTTTAACAACATGCTCCAACTACTTTTGAGTGAAAATTAGCTTAAAGCTTTCAGGCTTAGTTAGATATTAGGCTCGTGCACACCTTGACAATTATTCATTTTGTATGCCATGCAAGTTCATTTGCCCTTCTGCTATTAACATAAGCTCATCTTTTTTTCCCCCCAGTCTTCTACCTGAATCTGAAATAAGGATGACACTGCTTTAAGAAAGCCATTAATTAAAGTTATATATCTCTTAAAGCAATGACACTTGAGGGAAAATAAAAAGCCGAAGGAAAGTAGGGCTACTTTAATGAATACAGGCTGCTATTCAATGCATTAAGCCCAATGCATTTATTCTTATTCAGGGGTGTCAAACTTGCCATGTCACGTGATGTGTCATGACGTATCATGCCTTTCCCCCCCTTGCTGGAGCTGGGGTGGGCACGGCTTCTGCGTGATGCATCAGGCCCGCGGGCTGGCAGTTTGACACCCTGTTCTAAATTATTTTCAAAATGTATAGTACCTTGTCAGTCATAATCTTAAGTACTTGTTTTTTTTAGTAGTTATAGGAACACGTTTCAGCAGAACTTCAGCTCCTTCAGTCCCTTCTCTTCTTTTCATCAATGCTGATGGCAGGAAGAAATTTGAAACATTCCACTTGTAATAACCACAATTTTAGTTCTGATTTATTGAAACAGACAAGGTATAACCTGTGTTTTATCCTAGTTGATTTATCCTAAATATAACTTAGAATGTTTTTTTTAAAATATTTTTTGAATAGCAATCAATTATTGCAGCTATATATTTGTTAGATGCAAAAGAAAGTTGTTCTTATGAAGGTTTTCCATCTTTACACACTTATGACCAAGGTTAGATTCTATTTCTCTCCCATTGTTTTCTTTAAAACTGTATCCTGATTTTTAGTTTGAGCAAGATTAGCACCATCCTTGCATTTCCAAAAAGTCAAGTTTCTTTTTCTTCTCTATTCTAGAGTTAAACTAATCTCAAACAGATATTCTATACAAATTCTCAATTGCACAGTAGCTCACTTTATATTATCTTCTGAGAGGAAATAATCCCTGCATATTATCTTTCACAGGAAAGAAACTGTAAATTGAAGACATGTGCAATTTAGTGACTGTATGAATGTCTAGTTCTTGAACTGTATTTGTTTTCTAAGTGTTGTGAAGATGTTCAAGGGATGCCAGACTGTGACTGTGGTTTACACATGGATAAAAGAGAAGACAAGGGTGAATGACACACACTGAAAGAAGGTACAGCTTTCATCATTTTGATATAAGACCTGTAGAAGAAAAGCATTTTCAGGTAACCATCACTATCACGGTTGAAATAACATCCTTCTTCATAACATTTGCCCAGTGTAATGATTTAAAATGATGGGAACATCACTGGAAGGAAAGGGAGAAGGGTGTTATGTTATTAAAAGGTGAAATATTTCACTCCTAACAAATAAATGGAACAAATGTTTCAAAATTTGTCAAAGATCTCTCTCTTTTGCTTTCTTTCCCTTTTTTTTTTGCCCTGGAAGTATGACATCTCAGATTAAAATATTGTGAGCCTTCTATCAAAGAGTACTTTGATTGTATCCTGTGCGCACACATAGATATATTGGAGTCATTGTTGACACTTGTAAACTGTTTGGACAAGTCCCTGAAGCTTTATTGACAAGATTTCAGAAATGGTTTGCCATTGCCTTCTTTCTAGGGCTAGCTTTGTGCCTAAAGTGGTGCTAGAAGTCATATCTCCTGACTTCTAGCCTGGTATCTTAACTGCCTCACCAAAATGGCCCTTCTCTATTAAATTACTCACTTTCAAATTACTTTTGGTCATGCATTTTCAATTTAGCCAGCTCAAAGTTATTTAAATGGATCAATTGGGGGTGCTTGCGGCTTGAAATAAAAGTATGGTAGCACAGTTTGAAGGGGAAAAGTTGACATTAGTATTTGGGGGCTCTTGCGCTGTTATGTACGCATTTGCCACCATCAAAAATACATAACAGTGGTATTAAAACTGTGGTCCAAGAACATTCTGACTGTGGCCAACAGAGACTCTCAGAGTGGATGGTGAGAAATATTTTTTTGAAATATATGTGGAACATTGTTTTCTATTTTAGGAATTGCAAGGGTTAAAGGGTCTCCTTAAAATCTACTTATGAATCTCACATTTCCCTTTTGTATATTCACTTTTGGAATATTCTCCTTGACGTGCCATGCAAAGCCAAACTCAGTTTTGTACCTGGTTTATATGTATGGATGCTTCATACATAAAGGTAAAGTTTTCCCCTGTCCAGTCATGTCCAACTCCAGGGGGTGGTGCTCCTCTCTGCTTCTTAGCTGAGAGAGCCAGCATTATCTGTGGTCATGTGGCAGCAAAACTATATGCTGAGGTGCAGAGAACACTGTTACCTTCCCACTGAAGTGGTACCTATTTATCTACTCACACTTGCATGCTTTTAAACCACTAGATGGTCAGGAGCTGGGAAAGGTAATGCAATCTTACCCCATTGCATGGCACTTGGGTGTTGAACCTGGGCTGTCAGCTTTCCAGCTGACCTCAGTGTCTTTAACTACTGTGCCATCGTTCCCCTTGTTTCATACATAAGAACAAAATCTTTGAGTTGGCATATAAGAGGGGAAAAATCACTTCTGAAAGGGTTTAATATAAAGCTTTATTTTTTTTTAGTAGTACCCTCTGCTTCAAATATTTTTTCATCAAATAACAGATTTGTTTAAAAAAAAGATTGTTCTCAATTACTGTCTACTTATGTGGACATGGTAATTTATGCAACAGTGGAAGAAGAAAAGTAATTGAATGTTTCTTGCAACAATAAAGCTCCTTTTGTTCTAGAGCAGCACTGAGTCCAACTTAATATTAATAAATATTTCTTCTGTCAATTCCCTTCTTCTGTCAGAGAGCAGCACCCTCTTTGGAGTGGGTTGAGAAGTAACAAGCTCAGTTTAGTTCTTTCTTTCTTAGCATGCTCTCAGGTCACCAACAGAATCAAACTTCCTAGCAATGCAGAACATGAATATTGATGCTTTCAACAAAGGTTTTTATTGTACAAGAGCAATTGGCTGCCACATATAAGAGGATGAATAGAAAATAACATTCTTCCTGATAGTGGCCAGAACAGATGCTCTTGATGTTTATAATACATTCACTTTCATGGATAAAGGAATAAATAGCTTTAAAGTTATACTGCACGAATGTGAGGTCTACTGTATGCAGTGAAAAACATAACATATGAAGGATTTGTCTGCAGAGCAAAGCTACAAAAGGAAACTGAGACAGTGGAAGAGGTTATAACAGGTCTGAAATTAAAGAGTAACTTTTATGACTGAATCCCACCATATTAAATCATGTAATTAATAATACAGTATCCCCTTCAATAAATCAAAACCATTATATACATATTGTCTGGGTTAATCAATAAATCAAACATATTCATATTTTTTTCTTTTGGGTCTAATTTTTTAAATATTAAACAAATAGAATCCTTATTTTCAACTAATTTCCAAATATTTTAAATTTAATGACCAAAATTCCCCTTATCTCAACTTTTTCCTTTAACCCTCTAATTAGTAATATGAAATCCCCTCTAATAAATCACAACCCCAATTTTCTTCAGCCTTATTCTGGCTTTCTTCCTTTGCCAACTAGCCTTCCATGTCAATGCTTTTAAATCATCAAATAGACCTCCCTCTATTATTATATATAATATTTGAAATAAAAGAGACCATTTAGTTGCCATTTTTTTGGGGAAGGGCTAGCCCATTTGTATTCATTAGATCGTCTCCCTATTATTCCAATTCCCCATGATTGTCCTGATATGTTTATCTTCCATTCAATCTGTTCTTCTTCTTTCTCCTCAAATTTCTTCTGATTTATATAGAAAGTCTTTTCCATTTTCAGTGTTGTCACTCCCTTTTCTGGATTTTCCATTAACTGTATTTGTTGGTCAACTGAGTCCTCTGTTTTAGTATTTGATTGTTCCACTTCTTCTGTTATCTTCTGTGTTGTTAGTTCTTTGGTTATAGTCAAAATTTGGGTTTGTATATCTAAGCTGGCATCTTGTTCTTTTATGTTGCATCTTATTTTGTCACAAGCTGAAAGAATATATTGCTTTCAACATGGAAAGGATCTTTTCCTGGTCTCCATCCATATTCTCTTAATAGTGTGTTAAGTTGAGGACTTTAAAATCAGATGTTAAAAATAATTTTATAACCAGGTATGGGACCTCTATTTCATGTATTGTAGGTGGTCTTTATAGTAGAAGTCACTTGTCAAGTAAGATTTTATAGTCCAAGGTATTTCATCATGTCATGTAATAACAAATGTTCCTCAGATAAAGAAATAGGAAAGCAATTCCCCACATATAGTTCTGAAAGTCAGTAAAGGTTTACATTCATAGTTCAAGCAGGTCAGTTGTGCCGCCCAGAAATTCTCTTTATAGCTGAATTTCTCACAGGTGGTATCTATCAAGGTTGAATGAGTTTTATCTAAAGTCTGGGCTTCAAGCCAAGTCTCTTTTAGGCAATAACAAGTTGTAATACCAAACTCTGTCACAAGATGTCACCGATGCCATTTAGAGTTTTTTAAGGCCAAAATTTTTATAATCCTTTTTCCAGTTTTATTTCTTTTTTTGTAGATAAAAATAAAAGTCTCCAGTAAAAATAAGAAAACTTTTGGGCTCCAAGTTTCAGAAACATATAAATCCAATTAGATTAAAATTGTTCTTTTAGTGCTTTAACTCTCCTGGGTAATCAGTCACCGCTGTTCTTAGAGGGTGGGGTAGAAATTCCCTTCCCTCTCTCCTCACAGGGGAAAAAGATACTTTGGACAGCTTTTACAAGAAAAAAAATACTTAAGATCTTAAAGAGAAGATCAGATCTCACCCAGTTTCATCCGTGTTGCTTCAGAAGTGCTTGATGGTAAGTTTGACTTTGGCTGTCTGAAGCTTAATGACGAGCCATATTGCTATGGCTGGTCTTTCCTTTGCCAGTTTGGAGGGCTGCCCCGGATCAAGCGGAAGGGCTGCCGCCCTCCCACAATCAAACAGGGGTCCCCTCCTTGCTTGTCACCCCTACAGGGTGACTTTTGACCCTTTCCAGGGTCCCCCAGTGGAGCAAAATCAAACGTGGAAGATGGAGCTCGCCTTCCAGAGTCTGCGGTGGCTGCAATGGCAAACTGGAATTCGGCCATGTCAACCGCAATGTGATTCCCCCACCCCACCCCGGCAGGCATTATAAATAATCAGGAATTTTATTCAGAATTTTTATGAATATAATGTGAGACATTATTTCAACAAATAAAGTCCATTGTTGTATGACTCCTCACTTAGTTAGAAGACTAAAAATCTTTTTGAATTGGCTGTTTCAGTATACAACTTGAAGTGGGAAATCAATATGTAAATTCCTCTTTATGGAAAGGAATTCATTTATTATAATATTTTTCTTATAGTAAGAAGTAACTTCAGCACCTGGAAATAACGATTGCACAGATGAAGTGGATATATTTGTTCTGAATGGATAGTATAGCAAAATATTTCCATACATTGTCATAATATTGGCTTATCACATCCTTTAGTGCACAAACATTATTTTCCAACATTTTCTGAAAACAGTTCATCCGTTGCAGAAACTCAACAACTCTCTCTCAAAATTAAGCCAATCTACCCAACAAACCTTTCAGAAGCTATCTACACAAACAAGAAATTTTTTGAGCTGCAAAAACTTCTGAATTTATTAACATTCATTTCTTTGACATAAAATAAAATATCCAGAAATTATGCTGTTATTATTTCTTTTTTTTGCCAGTTACTATTTTGTCATGACACACAAAAAGAAAGGCAGCCACATATTTGTGCAGACAAAGCATTATATTTGCCTCTTTGAAATGGAGATTTCTAGTAGGAAAGACTTTTTTTTATTCTAAAGAATAAAATAGTCATTCAGATAGTAGCTGACATAAAAGTATTGGATGTTAAGTTCCAACAAGCTGTTTTATTTTAGAAAAAAAACCTGAATGTTCTTACTGTATATTTTCATTTAAAATAGAATATAACAGTATAGTATCATCATACTATAGAAAGGAATCGGGAAAAACTAGCCTTACTGCAATCACTGGACAAAAGAAGTTGTAACTTGGTCTATGATAGGTCTGTCAAATCTGTTGATGCTGGGGATATAAAATACACTTGACAAGGCTGCAAATGCAGGAAAATCATAAACACAAGTCTTAAAATATTTCTTGGCTCAAAAATCACATGTAATGCATATATTTGATGATGCGGAATAAAATTTGAAGTAGTTAGTATAAATGTCCCTATATTAGGAAGTTGTCTATACCTGCACAGAAAGCTATTATAAAAAGTTGTATATAATATTTTACATATATATTAGATTATCTCTCTATCCTCTGTCTTTCTATCTCTCTATCTTCATCATCATCATCACCACCACCATCATCATCATCATCATCTATCATATACAATATGATTACTATACAAGTATCTGTAACTGAGGATTTACTTACAGAGCAGTCACCTGAGTGGGGTTATATCTGTCAACATATGGTACTAAAGAACTTCATATATTGTATATCATTGACTAATAGTTCCTAGTGCCAGTTATGCTAAAGGAAAAAAAATATCTATTTAACTTTTAGGTTCTTATTATCTTGTTTTGTTTTCCTTCCTAAATCACTGAAATGTTGACTGCAAATTTTGCACTCAGAATCTCTTTTTTCTATATTCTAGAAAATCAAATAATGTTCAAATATTCCAAGTATTACTTTAGTTCAGGGGTGTCAAACTGCTGGCCCGCGGGCCAGTTTCATCATACCAGAGTCGCGCCCACCGCATTGCCGGCAATGGCAAAAAAGCTCCGATACATCGTGCAACATCACGTGACGTCGCGAGTTTGACATGTCTGCCTTAGTTCTAAGAAGCATGCACACAATCTGCATTCTTACCACATAAAGAGTGATTTTTTAGCAATTTCCTATTTCTTCTGAATTTCCCTGTGCTACTTACCACACTGTTAATGAAAAAAAACGTGTTATTTTTGTTTCTGTCTACATATTGTGCCTAGATCCCATCTTGCTTTATATTGGCTTTTCTGTTATTATCAGTAAACTTCCCAGAGTTAGTTGGAGTCAGATGTTTTCTAAACTGAACCAAATATATAAATAAGACCTGATACTCAGTTGAATATTTCATAGGAAAGGAAAGGGTAAAAAGAATCAGCAAAACATTGGAGCTTAATCCTTATATTTTTATTATTTCAGTGATTTTTGGTGGTTTATTTAAAAAAATCTCTGAAGCACAAGAAAAGGTGTTTTCTAAAGTATGTGTTGGGAGGGAGGAAATAGAGAAGCATTGCAAGATATATCCCAAAGTCATAAGTAATTATCAATGTGTTGAACTTTAATGCGCCACAAACATTTTCCTTGCATTTATTTTTGTTTTGAACATCTCTTAGGTGTCTAGGTAGATTGCATTTATCTAACAGTATATCTAATCTAATTTGAAAGGACTGAGGCATGCCAGCCTCCACAGTTATTACTGAACCAAAATTCCCAGCAGTTTTAGCCAGCATGACCAATTGAGAGAGAGGCTAAGAAAATGCGGAAGTTAAACAAAGCCTAGGGAAGCAGTGGCTTTCCCTCTGTTTCTAAATGGACTTGTATGAATGCATTTTTATGAGTTTGAGAATGTTGGAAAGGTTAAACAAATGAAATATGCCAATGCAGCTACTTGTTTTGAAACAGAATTAAAATGTTTCATTTTTTTTAAAAAAAACATGATCATAGTCTGAGTTCAGGCCTATTGAATACAGGGAGTGTGGTGTAGTAGATATGATACTGAATTATGACTGGCTAGACCAGCGGTTCTCAACCTATGGGTCGCGACCCCATTTGGGGTCGATTGACCATTTCACGGGGGTCGCCAAGCAAGGCTGTCCACCATTTTTTCCCCCTTTTCCAGCGGGTGCCTTACCTCCCTTGAGCTGGGCCAGCTGGTGGTCGGCCTGCTCCGTCTCTGCCACTTGCCAGCTACGCCTCAGCCGGCGCAGGGGGCGGAACCACGCATGCGTGGTGCTCCCAGGCAGGGAAAGTCCTCGACTTACGACTGGTTGGGTAGTCCTCGACTTATGACTGGTTTAGTCCTCAACTTATGACCGGTTTAGTCCTCGACTTATGACCGGTTTAGTCCTCGACTTACAACCGGTTGGGGGTCGCGGCATTAAAAAGGTTGAGAACCACTGGGCTAGACCGAAGCTCAGTAGGGGTGTGGTGTGGCAGCCTAGCAGTTAAGACACTGGGTTTATCAACCAGAAGATTGGCAGTTTGGGACCCAAGTACTGCCTGATGGGATGAGCTCCCATTCCTGCTTTACCTCATGCCAACCTAGCAGTTTGAAAGCATGCAAATACAAATAGATAATTAGATAATACTATTTTGGGGGAAGGTAATAGAGTTCTGGCATATAGTCATAGCAGCCACATGACCACAAAAGTGTCTTCAGACAATGTTGGCTCCCTCAGCTAAGAAACGGAGATGAGCACAACCCCCTGCCCCCATCTTAGAAGCAGACATGACTGGGCAGGGGAAACCTTTACCTTTACACTCAGCCTCAAGTCTACCTCAGCCATGACAATTCACCGTGTGATTTTGAGCTGGGACTTTCTTTCAGCTCAACCTACCCAGAAGGTAATTGTGGAAAAATATGAAGTATATATGCCACCTTAATATTTTAGATAAATGATGGGATATACATCTAACAAATTAAAAAAAACCAACTAATTTAAATTTTATTATATGAGTAGGCTTGGTTAAAAACTGATTTTCTGATTGTTGTATTTTCCTATGCAGTATCCCTTAATTTTAAGGTTTCTTTGTCTGCTCTACCAGTTACTTTTATTCAGGCAATGTTAATAGCATCATGATTTATTTCTAGTAATTTAGCATTCTGCATTTTTGCTATCATTTCTGCAAAACAAAGCCAACTTTTATGGAATCTCATTCCAAATGCTAATGGAACATTTAGAATGATAAATCTAGTGATACTTAGTTTGCATCTGACCTACTCATTTTAACAGATATGAGTTTTGTGCTTTTAGAAAATTGAAAGGCTGCTCTGATTTAATGAGTTCTTCTAGGGATAATTTCTATAGAACATGCAGAGCTGCTGTTTGGGAAAAAAAGTAGATTAAAGTCATAGAGAAAGAGCTCTATAAAGAACAGACTGTTCCTACAAACAATGATGCATAACATATAAAATCCATGTTTTCCTCACTTATCCAGTTTCCATGATGTTCTACTTAAATTTCTTATAACTGAGAAAAATTCTTATCAGCCAAACAGACCACAGAATAGCATCTGTTTTGCCAGCTGGAGATGAGGTGTTCTAGGTATTCTTTGGCAAGTCTCTAAATACTATTTTGGGACTGTCCTCTCCACAGCCATTGTTGTCAGGGCTTTGTATCACACTATACAAATACACAAGTTCACTTTAACACTGATCCTTTTTAAACGTGTGGCTTAAAAAATAATCTTACACCTTTATTTTTCTAAATTAATTTGTGAGCCTTCCTTCTACCAAATTACAGAGCAGAATTAAATAAAGCTGTGTATTTCCAGTAAAATAAGCTTCCCTCAGTTAAAATCAGACAGGGCTACTTAATGATAAAAACTAAATGCTTGGCTAAGATTTTCTCTTTCACACAACTTTGCCAGGTTTCAGCAGGCTTTAGCCTCTCATCAGCAAATGTTTATCTTTGAGACATATTGATCAGGGAATAATCTCATGTGCACCACTGCTCACCATTAGGAGACTGCTCCACAAGCACGTTCCCTATGCCTTTAACATTCTACAAACACTCAGAGTCATCCTGCCAATTGGCCACATGCCTGCAAGAGAAATTGCTGTAGACATCGCAAGTACTGCCAGAACCAACCTGTCATTTTTCCACCTGATCCACAAAGATTAGAGAAACCAGCCTCCACCCTCAAATCCTCTAATCACAATCATATTTATTATGATAAAGGCAAGTAGAAAAGTGAACAACTGCAAAAACTCCTGAGGCCATGCAAAGGGACCGTGGTGCTTCAGAGTCACCACAGCTGAAGAACAATAGAAGGGCCATGTTGCTGGGACAAGGGGTAACTGTTTAACACAAGCCCAACAAAAAAAATTAAAAAGTTTGCTTACTTATGTGAAAATGCTGCCAAGGAGAAAATAAAGGAGGAGGATTGGTACCAAAATTCTTTAAATCGTGAAAGATTCTCCAAAGCACCTCCAAAGCTATTCTCCAAAGCACCTAAGGGCAGGACAAGAAGCAATGGATGGAAACTAATCAAGGAGAGAAGCAACCTAGAACTAAGAAGAAATTCCTGACAGTTAGAAAAACTTTCCTCCAGAAGTTGCGAATGCTCCAACACTGGAAGTTTTTAAAAATAGATTGGACAACCATTTGTCTGAAATGGTACAGGGTTTCCTGTCTAAGCAGGGGGTTGGATTAGAAGACCTCCAAGGTTCTATTCTATTCTATTCTATTCTATTCTATTCTATTCTATTCTATTCTATTCTATTCTATTGCAATCAGTGTGAAAACAGTTAGCAGTTTCCATCTGAGGCTGCAGCAATGAGACTGAATGTTGACAATGGCAGCTCCAGTGATAGAAGAGCCAAAGGAAACCATCTTATTAGTTACTGATATAGCTGGAAGATAAATACTTGATTGATAGAAACCCTGCTGCAGAAGGCAACATTTTTGTTCTTGTTTTGCCACCCTAGACGTTTCCCCAGAGCAGGCAGCACTTGTCCTGAAACGAGAGTTAAAATACCAGTGCCAGCTTTTTTTCCTGAAGCCCATTTAATTGAAGGAATTGGGGGTTGAACACACAGAGTCTGGACAGTGGTTCTGACTTATCAGAAAAAAACCAGAATGCTATATTGAAGTCCCAGTTACAGTGGTGTGATGAGTGCATTGTTGGAAGACCTGTTGGACCATTGTTGGAAGGTTAGGGATAGATTGCCATGGAGAAAATCTATTTATGTTGTTGCCAACAACTTAATGGCACATAATCTGTCATAATCAGTTATTTTAAAATGGCAGCAATTTCATGCTTGACTAATTGACATACCTGCAGAAAAGATGTGAGTGAATGGAAGAGCAGGGCATAATATCACAACATTTTGCTATTGCATTTGAAAATGCAAGATACAGTTATCCCATTAGCTAAAAGAGGCATGGGAAGGCACAATAGAACAGTCTTTGTTTGCACCACAGGAAGTTATTGCATCACCACATTCTCCTCAGAAAAATGTTTCTCAATCTTGGCAACTTTAAAATGTGTGGACTTCAACTCCCAGAATTCCGCAGCCAGAATTTAAAGTCGACACATCTTAAAGATGCCAAGATTGAGAAATATAGCCCCAGACTCTATTGTAGTTTGTAGGGATTATGGCAATCAGGCCCAGGTTTCTCTACTAATGCTGGGAAGTTTCTGGTCTGAGCTGATTAGCAAACATTTATGGATATATATAGCTCCCCTAGTCAGCACATGGGTCAGGCTGAGGTGTATCTCCAATAAATAGTAATGAGTCAATAAAAAACAAACACTAAAATGAAACATAAAAATGTAATTCAAAATAACAAACACATCTATTTCAAGAAAAAGCTCATCCAATAGGTTATTATCCCTCAGATTCCATGTCTGAAAGAAAGAAGAAAATTAAAGCCAGGTCTTTAATGTTTTTCCAAAGGCAGGCAGGACCAGGCAAACTAAATCTCAAGGGGAATGCAGTTCTAACAGACAGGATCCCTACTGGAGAAGATATATTCCTGAGTCCTGCCAGATGATATTAGTTTTGTGATGGTACCCCAACATGCCAAGCACAAGCACATCTTTTAGCATGCCAAACACAAGAGGAACCAGCCCTCAGTGGGACAGCAATCCAGCAACATTAATTGACACCAATGTTTGAAATCCAAGCTGCTTTCTCAGTACAACTGAACTCATAACTACCCTGAGTTATTTTTAGTATACATCTCACCACAGTATGTTTTCCTTCAATCTCCTTTAGGCATGCTATTATATCATGACACATTCTGAATGGCTTGGTACTAACATACATCTAATTCTAGATAATGAGCTTCAGTTGGCATCATCAACACAAAAGGGAAAGGAAAGGAAAGGAAAGGAAAGGAAAGGAACTTCTCACATTGTCTGAGTAGAATTAATTTCCAAAACAAAATGTCCAAATATAATTCATATTTAGAGGTACTGAATTTGAAGCAATGAATGGCTTTTTCAAAGTAATGAACTTCAGAGTTCTCAAGTGCCTTTTACACTTATCAATGTTCAAAGATAGTAATAAAGAAAAAATGTATGCCATTTTATTCAAATATTATAAAGTACAATATTCAACAATATAAAGTACAGTATGTCACAAACACACCAAACTTATTTTTATTCCAAATGTGCTCACCTATTCTATGCAAACTATCTTTCTAACCTGGAGCCTAATTAGCATGCTGTACTGCAGGGGTGGGGAATGATACTCTTTTATGACTTGTGGACTTCAATACCCAGAATTCCTGAGCCAACCATGTTCCCCACCTCTGCTATACTGTTTTCTGCTTTCCAACAAATAGGAGGTACTAAAAGGTACTAAAACATACCAAGATGCATTGTAAGTGGTATGCATAGTAAGTACATACTAAGACATTACTGGCCTAGATGTTATTACAGATGCAATTATGCACTTTTTAAAATCTGGGAGATTTAGAAAGTATGATGGCTGACATGAGAAGTCACCGTTAAAATAATCATATCAATGTGAAAGTTAAGAATAGGAAAATGCATACTGTACATGAAACCAGGAGTTAGACTTTTAAACTTTTTATGTCCCATGCAATTCTCATTTATTGAACTTGTTGGGCAGTGATATTGAGCCTGTTGATTTTTTTTAAATGCAATTCGAACCATCTTGTAAAAGGAGTCCTGAATATTTGAAGAAAACCTGCTATAGTCTGAACTCCAAATAATTAAGATTTTATTTAACAATTGGAAATAAAGGTGGTTGCAGAAACACTGTTTACTCTGATAGTCTCTTGGTAGGCTATCTTGTCCTTGTTTGTAGAAATACAAGTCTATTGAAAAACAACCCACACTAAGTGTTCCATTTCCAAAATAAAAACACAACCTACCACAAGAGGAGCTGTATAAAAACATCATGCAGATGGGTAACCAATGGAACAGCTTGCCTTCAGAAGTTGTAGGTGCTTCATCGCTGGAAGTTTTTTTTTTAAAAAAAAGACTGGACAGCCATCTATCTGAAATGGTATAGGGTCTCCTGGACTAGAAGACCTCCAAGGTCCCTTCCAGCTCTATTGTGATTGATTGATTGATTGATTGATTGATTGATTGATTGATTGATTGGGTACAAATCCACTGCAGCAATCCAAAACATCAGAAAAGTGAAACCAGATTGCATATACAACATCCCCCAACAAAATGAATACCCAGGCAATATTTTTTTAAAAAATCTGATCATTCACCCCAGTGCAAGCAATGAAAAGGATAATGCTGTCATGCTGAAATCTCAGACACTACTAGTAGACTACTATAACCACACAGCATCACGATAGCACATAAATTATCTAAAGCCCTTCAAAACATCTTAAGTAAACCAAAAGACCCAGTAGCCCATGGATGTCAAACTCGCCGCATCACACGACATGTCGTGACGTAGCACGACTTTTTTTTTGCATTGCTGGAGCTGGGGTGGGTGCGGTATTCATATGATGCAACCGGTCCAAGGGCCAGCAGTTTAACACCCCTGCAGTTGCCCAAGGGAAAAATAAAACCAGCAGTCATCTACAATATATAGTATAAGGACTGTAACAGCCATTATGTAAGACACGCAAGCAGAAAAATAATAGCGTGCATTCATGTACATCAACTAGCAATCAGAAGACACAATGAAATCTCCTTAATGTTACAATACATGGACAGATTTAACCATAGTTTCAATTGGGAATCTGAGTATTTTAGACCAAAATAAATCCTAAAACCCTAGAGAATTTCTGGAAGCTTGGCTTTCAGACAAATCATTCATCTATGGACACCTAGAGATAAATCATATTTATACACTATTCAAAAAAGGCAATAAAAAAACCTAACAAGGAAACAAAAAACAAAACAAAACACCAGAACACATAGTGTCCACCAGTCAACACCCAGATAAGCAGAGATTAAAACCAAATTGACAATCAAGCACAATGCAATACCTTAACCAAAGGTCTACCAAGCCTGGACAACATCAAAGACTCTACAGATCAACCCTGGGCTACATGTGTTCTCTGCTATTGCATTGATTTTGCAGTTCACCGGTTTTACAGAATTTTATTTATTTATTTTTGTCTCACTGTCACCTTACCTTTCAATGAAAATTAATATATTTCTATAAAAGTAAAGATGGCATACACAAAAAATGCAGACCTCCTCAAAGTGAAGTAGAGGCTGCATGTGGTAAATTCTGTTAGAGGTTTGGTGGAAGTTTCTGTACTTGACAACTTCATGAGCCTTCTTATAGGGCCAGAAGTCATAGATGCAACCAGCATTTCAAATAATTCTCCAACTCTCCTGGCCTATTGAACCCGAACTAGAAAAACCAGCCATTGTCAGAAATAAATACTCAGGTTAATTGAATCTCCTCTCCCAGTGCGATAAACCTGCCCTTCTGTTAGTCCCAATCAAAAAACGATTTGTTTAAAAATGAAGTTCTCTAGTGTTTCTCTATAAAAAAAAATCCAGTTAAATAATGGACAGAAGTTCACGAAGAATAAAATTATCATTGTAAATGCTGTCAGGACAGGGACGCCAGACAGCAGTGCTGCATTATTTTACATGACAGAATCCACAATATTAACACATTACCTCCATCACAACTGGGCAAACAATCCAGCAGAGGGTCATTGAACAGAGTCAATTCTCCAAGTGACTCCCAATTACAGAACACCTGTGCCAGTAATTTTATGCTAATCCAATGCAAAATGTAGTGTTTAGCATCAAGAATCTACATAATTTTTCCTTTATTACCTGTAGAGGGTTAGCTTATTGTTTGCAAATTTTGTGGCTGTTAGATGAACTGTTTCAAGGTGAGCTGAAAGGATAAAATGTTATTCTACACATTGAGTATTAATGCTCAATTCTTAAACTTCTGTGAAGATTATACTGGAAAATGGGGTTATGCAGCACTTTGGACTTTGTTCTGAATAGGGGTTTAGGAGCATCTGGAGCATGCCTTTTGTTGGGATCATGAAGCAGCTGTAAAAGGAAACTGTGATCTCTGGAGAAGATCTAGTTCTTGCTTCCTCATGTACTGTAAAGCATCTTTTCTAAATTTTTTGCCAAGCACCATAAGCCCTACTACTCAAGAAAACAGACTATGCCGACATAAAAACAAGGACATTTTCATGGTAAATGTGGTCATTCACAACAGCAAATTCAAAACTTCCAGGAAGCATATCACACATACAAAAAATGTAGTACAATCACTATTAGCAATTATTATATTAGCATCTATATGGAGGGAAGTGTGTAGTAGGGTACCACAGGGCTCTGTTCTGGGCCCAGTGCTCTTCAACATCTTCATCAACTATTTGGACAAGGAGATAGATGGGGAACTCATCAAATTTGCAGACAACACCAAGCTGGCAGGAGTAGCCAAAACTCCAGAAGATAGGTTTAAGATACAGAAGGATCTTGACAGACTTGATCATTGGGCGCTATCTAACAAAATGAAATTCAATGGTGAAAAAAGTAAGGTTCTACATTTAGGCAAGGAAAACCAAATGCACAGGTATAGTATAGGTGGTACCTTGCTCAATAGTAGCAACTGTGAGAGGGATCTTGGAGTCCTAGTGGACATTCACTTAAATATGAGCCAGCAGTGTGCTGCAGCTGCCAAAAAAGCCAACACAGTGCTAGGCTGCATTAACAGAGGGAAAGAATCAAGATCACGTGAAGTGTTAATACCACTTTACAATGCCTTGGTAAGGCCACACTTGGAATATTGCATCCAGTTTTGGTCACCATGATATAAAAAAGATGTTGAGACTCTAGAAAGAGTACAGAGAAAAGCAACAAAGATGATCAGGGGACTGAAGGCTGAAACATATAAGGAATGGTTGCTGGAATTGAGTGTGTCTAGTTTAATGAAGAGAAGGACGAGGTGGGGACATGATAGCAGTGTTCCAATATTTCAGGGCTGCCACATAGAAGAGGGAGTCAAGCTATTCTCCAAAGCATCTGAAGGCAGGACAAGAAGCAACGGATGGAAACTAACTAAAGAGAAGCAACCTAGAATGAAGAAGAAATTTCCTGACAGTTAGAACAATTAATCAGTGGAACAACCTGTCTCCAGAAGCTGTGAATCTCCAACACTGGAAGTTTTAAAGAAGAGACTGGATAGTCATTTGTCTGAAATGGTATAGGTTTCCTGCCTGAGCAGGGGGTTGGACTAGATGATCTCCAAGGTCCCTTCCAACATTAACAACAACAACAACAACAACAACAACAACAACAACAATAATAATAATAATAATAATAATAATAATAATAATAATAATAATAATACAGATAGATCTCCATTTGGAACACAATACGCCAGATATCGCAGTTGTAGAATACCGAAGCGTACAGCTGATTGATATCACTGTACCAGGAGATGCCAGAATCGAAGAAAAAGAACTGGAAAAAATTACAAAATATCACGACCTGGCCATCGAAACTGCTCGATTATGGGTGAAGCGTATAACAGTGGTACCCATTGTCATCCGGGCACTGGGAACTATGTCCAAAAACTTTGCAAAATACATGAAGAAACTGCAGCTTCCTGCAATAACTCCAGCAATGTTACAAAAAACTGCGCTACTCGGAACACCTTATATTTTAAGGAGGTACCTGGTTGACACCTAGGATGCTGGTAGCAACCCATGTCAGCCATTAGCGCCAGCCAATTTGAATGTTCAATTGACTGACGTTCATGTTTTAACGAATTAATAATAATAATAATAATAATAATAATAATAATAATAATAATAATAAGACAGCAATATTTTGAGACGACAACAGTGATGCTACATTAATTGCTCAGAAAGAGAAATTATGCTGATTTAGAACATATAACTGTTTCTACATCAACAGCTTGCTACTTTTCATTTTGACTGAGAATCAAAATAGGGAGACTGTGTAACCCAGGGGTTTTCAAACTTGGCCCTTTTATGACTTGTGGACCTCAAATCCCAGAATTCCTCAGCCAGCGTGCCTGGCTGAGGAATTCTGGGAGTTGAAGTTCACAAGTCATAAAAGGGCCAAGTTTGAAGACTCCTGATGTAACCTGTAAAAAAAAAATAGCACAGCTACAACTTTCCTTATCACATGCAATCATATCAGCATGCAATTTCTTTGAATTGAAAAGAACAAGGTTAAAAAATTCTTTGATGACCTACAAAGAAAATAAGACTCATTTAACTTGTTCTTGCTCCGTTGTGCCTCTTTTTATCCCTGCTGGATTCTGAAGGAGAGGCAAATACTTTTCTGTTATGTAATTGCATTTTGTTAAAGGCAATTTAGCTAATGATTCAGGCATTTTCCTAAGTAGAGTACCATCTGTGATGATACAATATGAAAAGGAAGGCTGGTCTCCATTCGTACTGCAAGCTCCAGCTTTATATATAGACTACATTCAGTATGTAATGAATGTTATTATTCACAAATGAAGATGATGTCACAGTACAGGCCCAGTTATGAAGCAGGGGACCACCTGTTCAGAAGACAGTGAGGAGTCTCAGAATTAAAACTTATGATAATTACAATACGGGATTGGAGATTACTTTAGAACAGGGTTCTCCAACCTCAGCAACTTTAAGACTTGTAGATTTCAATTCTGCCCTACTAGGACTACTTGTAATGACTTTTTATCCCATACAAAACAAAGAGAAATGTTGGTGAAAACATAAAGTAGCACACTGGAGGAAATGATGGGACACTACAAAGATGTGGGAGCTCCACTTCAGTAAGGCATTTGATAAAGTAGGTCACAACCTACTACTTGATAAGATAGAAAAATGTGGGTTAGACAGCATCACCACCAGATAGATTCATAGCTGGCTGCCGGCTGTACTCAGTGTGTGGTCCTCAACAGAACCACATCTACATGGAGGGAAGTGTATAGTGGGATGCCCCAGGGCTCTATGCTGGGCCCACTGCTCTTCAATATCTTCATCAATGATTTGGACGAGGGGATAGATGGGGAACTCATCAAATTTGCAGACGACACCAAACTGGCAGGAATAGCCAACACTCCAGAAGACAGGCTTAAGATACAGGAGGATCTGGACAGACTTGAAAACTGGGCGCTATCTAATAGAATGAAATTCAATAGTGAAAAAAGTAAGGTTCTACCTTTAGGCAAGAAAACCAAATGCACAGGTATAGTATAGGTGGTACCTTGCTCAATAGTAGTAACTGAGAGAGGAATCTTGGAGTCCTAGTGGACAATCACTTAAATATGAGCCAGCAGTGTGCTGCAGCTGCCAAAAAAGCCAACACAGTGCTAGGCTGCATTAACAGAGGGATAGAATCAAGATCACGCCACTTTACAATGCCTTGGTAAGGCCACACTTGGAATATTGCATCCAGTTTTGGTCACCATGATGTAAAAAAGATGTTGAGACTCTAGAAAGAGTACAGAGAAGAGCAACAAAGATGATTAGGGGACTGGAGGCTAAAACATAAAAGGAATGGTTGCTGGAATTGGGTATGTCTAGTTTAATGAAGAGAAGGACGAGGGGGGACATAATAGCAGTGTTCCAAAGTAAAGCTATTTTCCAAAGCACCTGAAGGCAGGACAAGAAGCAATGGATGGAAACTAATCAAGGAGAGAAGCAACCTAGAACTAAGGAGAAACTTCCTGACAATTAGAACAATTAACTAGTGGAACAACCTGCCTCCAGAAGCGATGAATGCTCCAACACTGGAAGTTTTTAAGAAGAGACTGGACAGCCATTTGTCTGAAATGGCATAGGGTTTCCTGCCTGAGCAGGGGGTTGGACTAGATGACCTTCAAGGTCCCTTCCAACTTTATATTATTATTATATTATTTAGTTGTTTCACTTAATCACATTAACATCTTTGATCAAAGCTAATTGTTGCCACGCTACTGTTCTTGTGAGACAGATTGGAGTAGATCAATGTATTTAACACCTTTCTCACCAGTGGTGGGATTCAAATATGTGAACAACCGGTTCTCTGTGTGGATGCCACTTCCGGAAGTCCATTCTGGGCCTGGGCAACAACAAATTAGCTACCGGTTCTGCCGAACTGGTGCGAACTGGCTGAATCACACCACTGTTTCTGACTGATTTTTAAATAGAATTTGATCATAATAGATTAAGGAGTTTTATGATTGTAGCTCTTAAATAGTTTGCTTTCAAATAAATATATTCCTTGCAATATAAAAGGCAAATTGTAAAGTATCTTCACTTCTTCTCATATATTAGATACCATTTAACACCTAGGGATATCAGTGCAATTGCAATTGATACAATTCTTCAGGATTAACTTCATAAATAACAGATTTTTAGAAGGACATCTTAACTTTCAGGTCCCAAGCATATTTATGGGAGTGAGGATGGTTGTGCATGAATGGAGGATAATTGTATTTCAGATCTATTTATTCCTAAGTAATTGGCTAAACATAAATCTCCTTACTCTGATTATTTTTATTTTTTTAATATTTAGGAAAGAAGCTGTATGAGAATCTGAAAGCCACTTTCTGACTCATTTTGCTCAGTTTATTATTCCAAAAACAAATATGAAAATTTCAATATAATGTGTAATTATATCAAAATGTTGCCTTTGCCTATCGCAATGTATGTGGTCCCCAAACCAAGAAAAAAATAATAAAATAGAGACTGCAGAAGAAATGCCAAAAGGCTTTTTGTAATATTTTTTCATTCTCCCTTTAAATCTGGTTAGACAGGTCACTGAATATGTCAGCCAATCTGATGCTTTATTGCCCAGCTAAAGAACTCCCTATTGCCCTACTGACATTTGTGCCATTAAAGATATGGCCCCTTTCCACTGTAATATACTTTTCAGAGGTTTGTAAATCATCTTGGTATGTGATCTCTCTCTCTCTCTCTCTCTCTCTCTCTCTCTCTCTCTCTCTCTCTCTCTCTCTCTCTCTCTCTCTCTCTCTCTCTCTCTCTCTCTCTCTCTCTCTCTGTCTCTCTGTCTCTCTCTCTGTCTCTCTCTCTCTCTCAAACTGCTTTCAAACTGTTAAGTGGGTAGGAGCTAGTGCAAATAACAGGGGCTCACCTTGTTGTATGATGCTTGGGTCTCAAACCCTTGCTGTCACCAGCTGGCAAGCTCAGTATCTTTAACAGCTGAGCTATCATGTCCCCATGTATACAGCAACACACCCTAATAATAGTTACTTAGGCTAGTAATATCCAGAAAATGAGACTTACTCAAATGTTGATATTCAATAGAAAAATTTGGGATATTGAAAAGGAGAAGATTTGTTCAATTCACAGATAAATGACAAAATAACATTTCATATTTGGAATAAAGTTATCTATTGTTTTTTAAAAAATGGCAAAATAAGTTCAGTAGTGCAACTCCACATCAGTACATATAAAATATATTCATACATTTTCCAAACACAGCATAAAGTATGAAGATGTCTTACCCCACTAAAGCCTTTCCAAAAATATCTGGCAGATATCAGATTTAGAAAGTCTGCTCAATTCTATTTTAAATTCTAGTTTTCATCAGAGCAATAGCAATCACAATTTCAAGAATTATGATGAAAATCCCATTTAAGGCAAGGCAGCTGAAATGGTTGTTGGTTTGCTTCTGTGTACAATTGAAGAAGCTGGTTGTTATGTATAAAACCCTGCATGGTATAAGACAGTGGTGACGAACCTATGGCACGCGAGCCAGAGGCGGCACTCAGAGCCCTCTCTGTGGGCATGCGCACCATTCCCCAGAGATGGCAACTGTCCCTCTTCAACCAGCCACCCGCTAACTTGCCGAGGTCCCAAGTGGCTGGATGCATCCCAGCACCCATGCGCTCGCTGGCCTCTGTGTGCAGGGGCCGATGGTGTCAGGCAGCAGCCGCCCCAGCCCCTGCCTCACCTTGCACTGTGACAATGGCACCCCCACCCTGCTTCGCCTTGTCTTGCCTCACCCTGCAGGATGAGCATCCTGCCCACAGCCCCACCTGCCAGAGACCCCCTGGATCTCCCCCAACCCTGCCCAGCCCCCACAGGTGTCCCTCCCCAAGAGCAACATTGAGATGATCATGCCCACCTTGGCCACATCCACCCAGTTTGCTATGACCACCACAGCCACACCCACCCAATGGGCCACTCCCACCTGGCACCCGGTGATAAATAAGTGGGTTTTGGGTTGTAGTTTGGGCACTCGGTCTCTAAAAGTTTCGCCATCACTGGTATAAGACCTGGTTACTTAAAAACGTGTTCTGGGTTCCTTTCATTGAACAATGTCATCTTTCAGGATTGCAGAAGTGAGCCTTCTTTGTAGCAGTGCCTATTGTCTGGAATGTCCCCAGAGATGTAGATGTCTCTACTTTGCTATTCTTAGAAAAACCACAAAGCCCTGATTCTTCACTCAGCCCTTTGGTAAGGAAAATTGAAACCCCTCACTTTATTGTGCTCGCTTAACATAGTCTCAAAAGTGCTTTTTCCAAAAGGCAACTGGGCTTTCTGGGTTTTTTTTTTCTTTGAAAATGTTTCACTTATCATCCAAGAAGCTTCTACAGTTCTGAAGTAACTTCTTGGATGAGAAGCAAAATGTGTTCAAAGAAAAAAAACAACAAGAAAGCCCAGTTGCCTTTTGGAAAAAGCACCTTTATGACAACCATGATCTGCATGATTGAGAATCTCCACAGATACTTGCTTAACATAGTTTTGAAAAACGTTTTATAAGTATTATTGTAATTTATTTGATTGTTGTGAGCTGTCCTGAGTAACTGAGAGTTAGGTGGCATACAAGTTTAATATATTATTATTATCTTCACAAAAATGTGAAATCATGGCTTATGATTATTATTGCCTTACTGAAAGAAAAATCTATAATGGTAGATTTTTTCTCTCTCTGGCAATGACAAAATAATGTTTAATGAAGAATGGAGGAGACTAAGAACCTTGTTTTTGTGTTCTGAAAAAAAACCCACAACCCACCTATAATTATGCTCTATTTCAAAGCAACTCTGCAGGCAAGCCTCTGCTTTTGTTTACATTCTTTGTTTCCTGTTAACTCTTCAGCCTTGAAGTAAAACTGATCATCTTCAAGGCAACTCTGTCTAAATGTGTGTGATGGAAGCCCGAAGCAGGATACTCAACTGTCTCCCCTCTATTTTCCGTTTTGACTGAATGTCCTGGAAAAAGAAAAAGAAAACCCATACTCCTAAGGATGGAGAATGTCAGTTTTGCTTTCGTCTTTCTCCCTACCTCTCTTTTACACACACACACACACACACACACACACACACACACACACCCCACCGTAAATATGCCAAAGAAAATTCTTCCCCATTGGCAGCAGTTACATCTGTGACCAAATGGGCAAACATTACCAAAGAGAAAGTGGGATGCTTGTGTTCAGAGTGCACAACAGACACTCTCTAATTCTTGTAGAAATGCCCATATGGTCTGATTTAGTATTAAGTTAGAAACTCTTTGAGAAAAGAAGCTCCCTCCCCTGCATCAATGCTATCATGAACACTCATTTTAAAAATAAAAAGGAGCAACCTCAGATCTTTATCTTACACTTGGAGGCAGTGACTTCCAAAACCTCCAAAACGTTTGCCAGGAACACTACAAAGATATGTCAAGGAGTCAAAAGGGCATACATTTCCTTATATATGCATGCATGCATGCATGCATGCATGCATACATACATACTGTAAATCTCAGTGAAATATCTAGCAAGATATACGTACACCTGCATGCCTCTGTATTTCTATTCAGACACACCCGAAGCAATACTATTAACGTATTATGTATAATGTCTTTATATTAATATATTATGTGCTAATAGAACACATAATACTTCCAAAAATGTTGCTTGTGATAAATTCCTAGAATCTTCTGCAACAGTAATAAGTCTTGTAGGAACTGAAATAAAAACAGCTGTGTCACATTGTCACAATTTTAGGGATCCAATTTGATTGTTTTTACAAAATAGGTAGAAGTCTTGCTGCCTCTTGACGATGCATATAAATATGCTGCTCCTTCAACAAATATAAACAGAATAAGACTCATATTGCATTCCTGAAGTCTGTCAAGAATCACACAGTCATGAAAAATGAACATAGGAAACATTTTATAAAGCAAGGTCATTTCAGCTGTCAAGCTCAGGATGTCAACTAGTCCAAAATTTGAAATGGAAAGTCCCTAAAGCAAGCTGACTTGCTCATGCTTGGTCTGTCTAAGTCTTAATCGGTTTGGCCCTGGGCTGTCAAAATGCTGCCCTATGGAGTATCACTGCACCTCCTTCTTTTCTTTCCTTTTCCCTGATAGCACAATAGCCCTATAGACAAGGTTTATAACTCAGTTGCTTCTGAAAATATTGAAATGACTGAAAAACTCTCTGTGGCTGGCAGTCATATCATTTTCCTGGCTTTCTCAGTTCTTACCAGGAATATTAGTCCTAGGAATTATATAGTTTGGGGCTTGTTATGTACAGTAACATCCCAGAGACAAAGAAGTCTGGAATATTTACTGTATGCAGTGGTGGGATTCAGCCAGTTCGCACCGATTCGGGAGAACCAGTAGTTAAATTTACCTGAATTCGGAGAACCGGATGGCTTCTGGAAATTGTCTAGGCCTCAGAGACCTCCCAGGCCTAGAACCGCTCACTGGAAGTGCATGATGCCACTTCCGGAAGTCCATTCTAGGCATCAGAGGCCCAGGCCTGCATCACACAATAGAACTGGTTGTTCAGGTATTTGAATCCCACCACTGACTGTATGCCTTGCATTATTTATACCTGTAACCTATATCAATATCAATACATGAAATTATACAAGCTAACCAACAGGAAATCAATACAGATCTTCAAGAAGGGCCATATACCATCCGTTTCCTTGCATCTTTTTGCATGCTAACTACTGTATTTTGCACTAATTTCAAATATGTTAGCCCCAAGTTCAAAGCATTATACTAAGCAAAACAGGTTGTAACATCAGATATAAATGGGTTAAAATATGCCTGCGCGTAGCTGCTATCTATAAATCTAGTAACTAGTAAGGTTGAAGCAACATCTCCAGACTGATCTTTCAAGCAGAAGACAGCCTTGTCCAAACTAGAAGGAACTGAAATTCTGAATTTCAATTTCCTATTGGCTAATAGTACCACTATCTTGCTTGCATTTTATTTTACCTTGTTCCAGCTTTTTTTTCAGATTATTATTAAACTGATCACTTCCTTGGTAATGAGCAACAGTTCTAGATATAATTAGAATACCAATGATTCCCCATTCCAAAGCCTCAAATGGAAGACAAGAATTATCCAATGTAACATCAAAGATCAGTGCCTAGATAAAGTAGTAGCACTCCAGCAAAACTATCTGGATAACCATATTCTATAGAAAGCCTGAATAAAATGGATCCATAAAACCAATTTCATTTGAATGTATCTGAAACTGAAAGGTTGTGCCTTCTTGATAATCTTTTCCAGGCTACTTGATCTGAAATACAGTTTCTTTAATACAGTTATTTAGATATTGGGACCACATTTTTCCCTCAAGAATGTATTGATCACTACCCTTAACCATGGAGCAGTCCCACCCTGACCAATTAAATTTGACAATCAAGTATTTTGTTAGTTGTGGTTCTCATCATTCAAATCCTCAAGAGGTCCACATCCTCAAGATTTATAAGCTGAAAAGAAACAAAGGGAATGGGAAAAGTGGTTACTAAAACATATCTCTATCTCCTGCACAGCTGTGGAATTTAAGTAGAAACAGAACCATTCAACTTTGTCTGCAAAGTTGTCTGCAAAGAATGATGCAATTTGTTTCACATTGTTCTTCCTTCCTTCTGTATTTTAATAAAGGAGACGTTGTGGAGTAACATTGCTGGTTAACGAGGTCCTCCATGAGCACCTGTATAAAGGGGTTTTGGTGTATTTGGATGACATCTTAATCTACACCAAAACGAAAGCTGAGCATGTCAAATTAGTTGGAGCAGTTCTGAATAAGCTCCATGAAGCCAAGCTCTACACCAAGCTTTCAAAATGCGAGTTCCATAAAGAAAAGATCGATTATTTGGGCTACCGTATCTCCCACAAAGGGGTGGAAATGGACCCAGATAAAGTGCGAGCTGTACTGGAGTGGGCACTGCCATGCACCCTGAAGCAGCTGCAAAGTTTCCTGGGCTTCACTAACTTCTATCGACAAGTCATCCCCTCTTTTGCACAGATTGTGCTCCCCATTACTAACTTGCTGAAAATGAAAGGGGAGGACAAGCCAAAACCCAGCCAGCCATTGAAGTGGATTATGGAATGCCAGGCAGCTTCTGAAAAACTAAAAAGACTTTTTTCCACGGAGCCGGTGCTCAAACACCCAGATCCAGAAAAAAACATTTGTCATCCAGCGACGTAGCGGTGGAGTTGGTGCTGCTCCAGGAAAACCAGGAAGGCCAGATGCAACTGTGCACCTACACCCCAAAGAAACTCACAGAGATCCAGAAGAGGTGGGCAGTCTGGTAGAAGGAGGCATACTTTGTGCTGGCCCCTCCTCACTTGGAGATACTTCCTGGAAGGGAACAAATCCCTTTTCAAGTATGAACTGGCCACAAAAACCTCAAAGCATTAAGGAAGCTGTTTGTGTTCAACTCTTCCATTGATTCAATTTTACCCTCTGGTATTTGCCGGGGGGGGGGTACTTCCTAGCAGACGCCCTGTCAATAATGCCACAATACAACAGCACAACAGCACAAAAGCCGAAGTGGTCAAACCATTGCTGACCATGAAACAACTAGCTGCTCCCGTTACCACAAGCACGCAAGCAAAGCCACCTGGACAGCACAGCAGGCACTGAATTCAGGCAAGCTCTAGAGAAGGATGAGTGGTTCCTTAGCCACAAAAATCTCTGTTCAATGAACAATGGACTGCCATGGGCAGGGGGGAAATTATACGTCCTCACAACCCAGAGTTTAAAATTCATGCAACTCTGCCATTACTCAAAGCTAGCTGAACACTTTGGGTTCATGAAAACCCTCCACCTAGTAAAGAGACCATTCTGGTTGTTGTTGTTAGTTGCAAAGTCATGTCCGACCTATCGTGACCCCATGGACAATGTTCCTCCAGGCCTTCCTGTCCTCTACCATCTTTTGGAGTCCATTTAAGCTCATGCCTATTGCTTCAATGACTCCATCCAGCCACCTCATTCTCTGTCGTCCCCTTCTTCTATTGCCCTCAATCTTTCCCAGCATTAGGCCCTTCTCCAGTGAGTCCTTCCTTCTCATTAGGTGGCCAAAGTACTTGAGTTTCAACTTCAGGATCTGGCCTTCTAAAGGGCAGTCAGGGTTGATCTCCTCTAGGACTGACCGGTTTGATTGCCTTGCAGTCCAGGGGACTTGCAGGAGTCTTCTCCAGCACCATAGTTCAAAGGCCTCAATTATTTTGTGCTCAGCCTTTCTTATGGTCCAACTTTCACATCCATACATTGCAACTGGGAAAACCACGGCCTTGACTATACACACTTTTGTTGGCAGGGTGATGTCTTTGCTTTTTAGTATGCTGTCTAGATTTGCCATAGCTTTCCTCCCCAGGAGCAAGCATCTTTTAATTTCTTGGCTGCAGTCCCCATCTGTGGTGATCCTGGAGCCTAGGAAGATAAAATCTGTTACTACCTCCATTTCTTCCCCATCTATTTGCCAGGAATTGAGAGGGCCGGATGCCATGATCTTGGTTATCTTAATGTTGAAACAATTCTGGTAGCCATCCCTAAAGAAAGACATTGAAAGCTATGTGGCCAGTTGCCTCATTTATGCAGCAGCGAAAAGGAGGCAAGGAAAAATGCCTTTTACAGGCAGTAGCCAGCTCTTCAGCACCCTGGAGAGAGATTTCTATAGATTTTATCATGGAACTACCAGAAAGTGCTGGAATACTGTCATTTGGGTAGTGACAGATTTATTCCCTAAACAAGTCCACTTTATACCTTGCCAAAAAATCCCAACTGCTAAAGCCTTAGCTAAGATATTTGTGCAGCACATCTATCTACTGCATGGAGCCCCACAATGCATAATATCAGATAGGGGGGTCCAGTTCACCTCAGAGTTCTGGAGAGCCTTTTTGGACCTGCTAGGTACAGATCAAGGCCTGTCATCTAGTTATCATCTGCAAATGAATGGGGGACAGAACGAACAAACTCAGTACTAGAACAATACCTGAGATGTCCTTACAGCTGGCTTTTTCAGTTGCAGATGCAATAGAAGAAATCAACCCTCCAGCATTATGGAACTGAAATGCACTTTGAGATGATCTTACTGCATAAGCAATCTTATCTGTGTCAAGCATCAGGAACCCCAGTAGGCTATGTGATTTGGCATGGCTTGGTTGCTACACTGGATCTTCACTAGAGGCTCTCTTATATAGGAGTTAGCATGACTCGAACCTTTGTGGAATACTATTACGAAGCCATATATGACTTTTTTTTTTGCCCACTATCAGTATTCAAATTTTATTTTACACACCTGGAAGTTCACACTCTTTTCCATACTATGCTTCAATGGACTCTGTTGGTGTTTGAAGTTGAGCAGTTATTGATAGTTATATATCAAGTTTATTTGCCCTAGGAACCACTAGTTTATAACTTAATTCTCACATCAACTGTCCAGACAATCTCTGTATCCAACAGCAACCAACATTTTGACATCATCAACAGCAAGCAAACTCCCAAGCAAATTCTGAAAACAATATGGATCCAACAGATGCCTAGAACAGATTGTTTTATCAGTTTCCCAGCTTTGCAAGGTTTATCTTACCGGTCAGGCAAAAAATAACCAAGAAATCTTCTGACTACGAGAGGGTCACAGTCCAATTATTATTCAATCATATGCATGGGGATAGTTATCAGCTTGGAAAATTCATTGTTATAACGAATAATATAAAATCCTGCACTGTTCCTGACTGTCAGTTTAGTGTGGACCTCAAACCCAGGACAAGGTATCAGGGTAATCTGGTGCCACATCTGAGATCACACACTCAATCATGGTGGACTATCGATTGGAACATATGGTCAGTAAGATGGAATTCAACAGATTACCATTATTCTATTGCTATGCCCTCTAANCTCTCTCTCTCTCTCTCTCTCTCTCTCTCTGTCTCTCTGTCTCTCTCTCTGTCTCTCTCTCTCTCTCAAACTGCTTTCAAACTGTTAAGTGGGTAGGAGCTAGTGCAAATAACAGGGGCTCACCTTGTTGTATGATGCTTGGGTCTCAAACCCTTGCTGTCACCAGCTGGCAAGCTCAGTATCTTTAACAGCTGAGCTACCATGTCCCCATGAATACAGCAACACACCCTAATAATAGTTACTTAGGCTAGTAATATCCAGACAATGACACTTACTCAATTGTTGATATTCAATAGAAAAATTTGGGATATTGAAAAGGAGAAGATTTGTTCAATTCACAGATAAATGACAAAATAACATTTCATATTTGGAATAAAGTTATCTATTGTTTTTTAAAAAAATGGCAAAATAAGTTCAGTAGTGCAACTCCACATCAGTACATATAAAATATATTCATATATTTTCCAAACACAGCATAAAGTATGAAGATGTCTTACCCCACTAAAGCCTTTCCCAAAATATCTGGCAGATATCAGATTTAGAAAGTCTGCTCAATTCTATTTTAAATTCTAGTTTTCATCAGAGCAATAGCAATCACAATTTCAAGAATTATGATGAAAATCCCATTTAAGGCAAGGGAGCTGAAATGGTTGTTGGTTTGCTTCTGTGTACAATTGAAGAAGCTGGTTGTTACGTATAAAACCCTGCATGGTATAAGACAGTGGTGACGAACCTATGGCACGCGAGCCAGAGGCGGCACTCAGAGCCCTCTCTGTGGGCATGTGCACCATTCCCCAGAGATGGCAACTGTCCCTCTTCAACCAGCCACCCGCTAACTTGCCGAGGTCCCAAGTGGCTGGATGCATCCCAGCACCCATGTGTTCGCTGGCCTCTGTGTGCAGGGGCAGATGGTGTCAGGCAGCAGCCGCCCCAGCCCCTGCCTCACCTTGCACTGTGACAATGGCACCCCCACCCTGCTTCGCCTCGTCTTGCCTCACCCTGCAGGATGAGCATCCTGCCCACCGCCCCACCTGCCAGAGACCCCCTGGATCTTCCCCAACCCTGCCTGGCCCCCACAGGCGTCCCTCCCCACGAGCAACATTGAGGTGATCATACCCACCTTGGCCACATCAACCCAGTTTGCTATGATCACCACAGCCACACCCACCCAGTGGGCCACGCCCACCTGGCACCCGGTGATAAATAAGTGGGTTTTGGGTTGTAGTTTGGGCACTCGGTCTCTAAAAGGTTCGCCATCACTGGTATAAGACCTGGTTACTTAAAAACGTGTTCTGGGTTCCTTTCATCGAACAATGTCATCTTTCAGGATTGCAGAAGTGAGCCTTCTTTGTAGCAGTGCCTATTGTCTGGAATGTCCCCAGAGATGTAGATGTCCCTACTTTGCTGTTGTCAGAAAAAACACAAAGCCCTGATTCTTCTGGTAAGGAAAATTGAAAATTGAAAATTGAAAATTGAAACCCCTCACTTTATTGTGCTCGCTTAACATAGTCTCAAAAGTGATTTTTCCAAAAGGCAACTGGGCTTTCTGGGTTGTTTTTTTCTTTGAAAATGTTTCACTTACCATCCAAGAAGCTTCTACAGTTCTGAAGTAACTTCTTGGATGAGAAGCAAAATGTGTTCAAAGAAAAAAAAAAACCAAGAAAGCCCAGTTGTCTTTTGGAAAAAGCACCTTTACGACAACCATGATCTGCATGATTGAGAATCTCCACAGATACTTGCTTAACATAGTTTTGAAAAACGTTTTATAAGTATTATTGTAATTTATTTGATTGCTGTGAGCTGTCCTGAGTAACTGAGAGTTAGGTGGCATACAAGTTTAATATATTATTATTATCTACACAAAAATGTGAAATCATGGCTTATGATTATTATTGCCTTACTGAAAGAAAAATCTATAATGGTAGATTTTTTCTCTCTCTGGCAATGACAAAATAATGTTTACTGAAGAATGGAGGAGACTAAGAACCTTGTTTTTGTGTTCTGAAAAAAAACCCACAACCCACCTATAATTATGCTCTATTTCAAAGCAACTCTGCAGGCAAGCCTCTGCTTTTGTTTACATTCTTTGTTTCCTGTTAACTCTTCAGCCTTGAAGTAAAACTGATCATCTTCAAGGCAACTCTGTCTAAATGTGTGTGATGGAAGCCCGAAGCAGGATACTCAACTGTCTCCCCTCTATTTTCCGTTTTGACTGAATGTCCTGGAAAAAGAAAAAGAAAACCCATACTCCTAAGGATGGAGAATGTCAGTTTTGCTTTCATCTTTCTCCCTACCTCTCTTTTACACACACACACACACACACACACACACACACACCACCGTAAATATGCCAAAGAAAATTCTTCCCCATTGGCAGCAGTTACATCTGTGACCAAATGGGCAAACATTACCAAAGAGAAAGTGGGATGCTTGTGTTCAGAGTGCACAACAGACACTCTCTAATTCTTGTAGAAATGCCCATACGGTCTGATTTAGTATTAAGTTAGAAACTCTTTGAGAAAAGAAGCTCCCTCCCCTGCATCAATGCTATCATGAACACTCATTTTAAAAATAAAAAGGAGCAACCTCAGATCTTTATCTTACACTTGGAGGCAGTGACTTCCAAAACTTCCAAAACGTTTGCCAGGAACACTACAAAGATATGTCAAGGAGTCAAAAGGGCATACATTTCCTTATATATGCATGCATGCATGCATGCATGCATGCATGCATACATACATACTGTAAATCTCAGTGAAATATCTAGCAAGATATACGTACACCTGCATGCCTCTGTATTTCTATTCAGACACACCCAAAGCAATACTAATAACGTATTATGTATAATGTCTTTATATTAATATATTATGTGCTAATAGAACACATAATACTTCCAAAAATGTTGCTTGTGATAAGTTCCTAGAATCTTCTGCAACAGTAATAAGTCTTGTAGGAACTGAAATAAAAACAGCTGTGTCACATTGTCACAATTTTAGGGATCCAATTTGATTGTTTTTACAAAATAGGTAGAAGTCTTGCTGCCTCTTGACGATGCATATAAATATGCTGCTCCTTCAACAAATATAAACAGAATAAGACTCATATTGCATTCCTGAAGTCTGTCAAGAATCACACAGTCATGAAAAATGAACATAGGAAACATTTTATAAAGCAAGGTCATTTCAGCTGTCAAGCTCAGGATGTCAACTAGTCCAAAATTTGAAATGGAAAGTCCCTAAAGCAAGCTGACTTGCTCATGCTTGGCCTGTCTAAGTCTTAATCGGTTTGGCCCTGGGCTGTCAAAATGCTGCCCTATGGAGTATCACTGCACCTCCTTCTTTTCTTTCCTTTTCCCTGATAGCACAATAGCCCTATAGACAAGGTTTATAACCCAGTTGCTTCTGAAAATATTGAAATGACTGAAAAACTCTCTGTGGCTGGCAGTCATATCATTTTCCTGGCTTTCTCAGTTCTTACCAGGAATATTAGTCCTAGGAATTATATAGTTTGGGGCTTGTTATGTACAGTAACATCCCAGAGACAAAGCAGTCTGGAATATTTACTGTATGCAGTGGTGGGATTCAGCCGGGTCACACCAATTTGGGAGAACCAGTAGTTAAATTTACCTGAATTTGGAGAACTGGATGGGTTCTGGAAATTGTCTAGGCCTCAGAGACCTCCCAGGCCTAGAACCGCTCACTGGAAGTGCATAATGCCACTTCCGAAAGTCCATTCTAGACATCAGAGGCCCAGGCTTGCATCACTCAATAGAACTGGTTGTTCAGGTATTTGAATCCCACCACTGACTGTATGCCTTGCATTATTTATACCTGTAACCTATATCAATATCAATACATGAAATTATACAAGCTAACCAACAGGAAATCAATACAGATCTTCAAGAAGGGCCATATACCATCCGTTTCCTTGCATCTTTTTGCATGCTAACTACTGTATTTTGCACTAATTTCAAATATGCTAGCCCCAAGTTCAAAGCATTATACTAAGCAAAACAGGTTATAACATCAGATATAAATGGGTTAAAATATGCCTGGCCATAGCTGCTATCTATAAATCTAGTAACTAGTAAGATTGAAGCAACATCCCCAGACTGATCTTTCAAGCAGAGGACAGCCTTGTCCAAACTAGAAGGAACTGAAATTCTGAATTTCAATTTCCTATTGGCTAATAGTACCGCTATCTTGCTTGCATTTTATTTTACCTTGTTCTAGCTTTTTTTTCAGATTATTGTTAAACTGATCACTTCCTTGGTAATGAGCAACAGTTCTAGATATAATTAGAATACCAATGATTCCCCATTCCAAAGCCTCAAATGGAAGACAAGATTTATCCAATGTAACATCAAAGATCAGTGCCTAGATAAAGTAGTAGCACTCCAGCAAAATTATCTGGATAACCATATTCTATAGAAAGCCTGATTAAAATGGATCCATAAAACCAATTTCATTTGAATGTATCTGAAACTGAAAGGTTGTGCCTTCTTGATAATCTTTTCCAGGCTACTTGATCTGAAATACAGTTTCTTTAATACAGTTATTTAGATATTGGGACCACATTTTTCCCTCAAGAATGTATTGATCACTACCCTTAACCATGGAGCAGTCCCACCCTGAAAAATTAAATTTGCCAGAAGTGATGAGTTTGTTAGTTGTGCTTCTCATCATTCAAATCCTCAAGAGGTCCACATCCTCAAGATTTATAAGCTGAAAAGAAACAAAGGGAATGGGAAAAGTGGTTACTAAAGCATATCTCTATCTCCTGCACAGCTATGGAATTTAAGTAGAAACAGAACCATTCAACTTTGTCTGCAAAGTTGTCTGCAAAGAATGATGCAATTTGTTTCACATTGTTCTTCCTTCCTTCTGTATTTTAATAAAGGAGACGTTGTGGAGTAACAGTGCTGGTTAACGAGGTCCTCCATGAGCACCTGTATAAAGGGGTTTTGGTGTATTTGGATGACATCTTAATCTACACCAAAACGAAAGCTGAGCATGTCAAATTAGTCGGAGCAGTTCTGAATAAGCTCCATGCAGCCAAGCTCTACACCAAGCTTTCAAAATGCGAGTTCCATAAAGAAAAGATTGATTATTTGGGCTACCGTATCTCCCACAAAGGGGTGGAAATGGACCCAGATAAACTGCGAGCTGTACTGGAGTGGGCACTGCCATGCACCCTGAAGCAGCTGCAAAGTTTCCTGGGCTTCATTAACTTCTATTGACAATTCATCCCCTCTTTCGCACAGATTGCATTCCCCATTACTAACTTGCTGAAAATGAAAGGGGAGGACAAGCCAAAACCGAGCCAGCAATTGAAGTGGATTATGGAATGCCAGGCAGCTTTTGAAAAACTAAAAAGACTTTTTTCCACTAGCCGGTGCTCAAACACCCAGATCCAGAAAAAAGCATTTGTCATCCAGGATGATGCCAGCGACATAGCGGTGGAGTTGGTGCTGCTCCAGGAAAACCAGGAAGGCCAGATGAAACTGTGCACCTACACCCCAAAGAAACTCACAGAGATCCAGAGATCCAGCAGTCTGGGACAAGGAGGCATACTTTGTGTTGGCCCCTCCTCACTTGGAGACACTTCCTAGAAGGGAACAAATCCCTTTTCAAGTATGAACTGGCCACCAAAACCTCAAAGCATTAAAGACCCCTAGGAAGCTGTCTGGGTTCAACACTTCCATCGATTCAATTTTACCCTCTGATATTTGCCTGGGGGGGACTTCCTGGCAGACGCCCTGTCAATAATGCCACAATACAACAGCACAACAGCATAAAAGCCGAAGTGGTCAAACCATTGCTGAACATGAAACAACTAGCTGCTCCCATTACCACAAGCACGCAAGCAAAGAAACTACCCCACCTGGACAGCACAGCAGGCACTGAATTCAGGCAAGCTCTAGAGAAGGATGAGTGGTTCCTTAGCCACAAAAATCTCTGTTCAATTAACAATGGACTGCCATGGGCAGGGGGGAAATTATATGTCCCCACAACCCAGAGATTAAAATTCATGCAACTCTGCCATTACTCAAAACTAGCTGGACACTTTGGGTTTATGAAAACCTTCCACCTAGTAAAGAGACAATTCTGGTTGTTGTTGTTGTTAGTTGCGAAGTCGTGTCCGACCTATCGTGACCCCATGGACAATGTTCCTCCAGGCCTTCCTGTCCTCTATCATCTTCTGGAGTCCATTTAAGCTCACGCCTACTGCTTCAATGACTCCATCCAGCCACCTCATTCTCTGTCGTCCCCTTCTATTTCCCTCAATCTTTCCCAGCATTAGGATCTTCTCCAGTGAGTCCTTCCTTCTCATTAGGTGGCCAAAGTACTTGAGTTTCAACTTCAGGATCTGGCCTTCTAAAGGGTAGTCAGGGTTGATCTCCTCTAGGACTGATCGGTTTGATTGCCTTGCAGTCCAGGGGACTTGCAGGAGTCTTCTCCAGCACCATAGTTCAAAGGCCTCAATTCTTTTGTGCTCAGCCTTTCTTATGGTCCAACTTTCACAGCCATACATTGCAACTGGGAAAACCATGGCCTTGACTATACGTACTTTTGTCATTATTATTATTATTTATTATTATTTATTAAATTTATATCCCGCCCTTCTCCTTGCGGACTCAGGGCGGCTAACAATCGGATAAAATACACAAATAACATTACAATTTAAAAATTAGTTAAAAAGGAAATATTTAAATTTAATCTAATTAAAATATAATTAAAACCCCTCTAAAAGTTTCCCCTAGGCCAGTCCCGCAAGCTGGAACAACCATGTCTTAAGGGTGCGGCGGAAGGAAGGGAGATCAGGGATCACCCTGATCTCTGGGGGCAGTTCATTCCAGAGGGTGGGAGCTCCCACAGAGAAGGCCCTCCCCCNCAACACCGCCCGCGCGGCCGCATTTTGGACTAGCTGGAGCCTCCGGGTGCTCCTCAAGGGGAGCCCCATGTAGAGAGCATTGCAGTAGTCCAGGCGGGAGGTGACAAGGGCATGAGTGACCGTGCGTAGGGCGTCCCGGTCCAGAAAAGGTCGCAACTGGTGAATCAGGCGAACCTGATAAAACGCCCCCCTGGTCATGCCCCCAGGGTGATGTCTCTGCTTTTTAGTATGCTGTCTAGATTTGCTATAGCTTTCCTCCCCAGGAGCAAGCATCTTTTAATTTCTTGGCTGCAGTCCCCATCTGTGGTGATCTTGGAGCCCAGGAAGATAAAATCTGTCACTACCTCCATTTCTTCCCCATCTATTTGGCAGGAATTGAGAGGGCCGGATGCCATGGTCTTGGTTTTCTTAATGTTGAAACAATTCTGGTAGCCATCCCTAAAGAAAGACATTGAAAGCTATATGGCCAGTTGCCTCATTTGTGCAGCAGCAAAAGAGAGGCAAGGAAAAATGTCTGGCCTTTTACAGGCAGTAGCCAGCCCTTCAGCACCCTGGAGAGAGATTTCTATAGATTTTATCATGGAACTATCAGAAAGTGCTGGAAATACTGTCATTTGGGTAGTGACAGATTTATTCTCTAAACAAGTCCACTTTATACCTTGCCAAAAAATCCCAACTGCTAAAGCCTTAGCTAAGATATTTGTGCAGCACATCTATCTACTGCATGGAGCCCACAATGCATAATATCAGATAGGGGGGTCCAGTTCACCTCAGAGTTCTGGAGAGCCTTTTTGGACCTGCTAGGTACAGATCAAGGCCTGTCATCTAGTTATCATCTGCAAATGAATGGGGGACAGAACGAACAAACTCAGTACTAGAACAATACCTGAGATGTCCTTACAGCTGGCTTTTTCGGTTGCAGATGCAATAGAAGAAATCAACCCTCCAGCATTATGGAACTGAAATGCACCTTGAGATGATCTTACTGCATAAGCAATCTTATCTGTGTCAAGCATCAGGAACCCCAGTAGGCTATTTGATTTGGCATGGCTTGGTTGCTACACTGGATCTTCACTAGAGGCTCTCTTATATAGGAGTTGGCATGGCTCGAACCTTTGTGGAATACTATTATGAAGCCATATAAGGCATTTTTTTTTGCCCACTATCAGTATTCAAATTTTATTTTACACACCTGGAAGTTCACACTCTTTTCTATACTATGCTTCAATGGATTCTGTTGGTGTTTGAAGTTGAGCAGTTATTGATAGTTATATATCAAGTTTATTTGCCCTAGGAACCACTAGTTTATAACTTAATTCTCACATCAACTGTCCAGACAATCTCTGTATCCAACAGCAACCAACATTTTGACATCATCAACAGCAAGCAAACTCCCAAGCAAATTCTGAAAACAATATGGATCCAACAGATGCCTAGAACAGATCGTTTTATCAGTTTCCCAGCTTTGCAAGGTTTATCTTACCGGTCAGGCAAAAAATAACCAAGAAATCTTCTGACTACGAGAGGGTCACAGTCCAATTATTATTCAATCATATGCATGGGGATAGTTATCAGCTTGGAAAATTCATGATTATAACGAATAATATAAAATCCTGCACTGTTCCTGACTGTCAGTTTAGTGTGGACCTCAAACCCAGGACAAGGTATCAGGGTAATCTGGTGCCACATCTGAGATCACACACTCAATCATGGTGGACTATCGATTGGAACATATGGTCAGTAAGATGGAATTCAACAGATTACCATTATTCTATTGCTATGCCCTCTAATGCTAGCTTACTATACCACAGAGAAGTTTGTTAAAAAGGGCTGGGAGAAATGAATCTCTCCCTTTCTATCAATCAGGTATCTGACTGATGCCACATCAGTGCTTTCACTGAAGATTGCATCCTGAATAAAATGCTTTACTAGTGTAGTAATTGACTTTTGTTTTTTCTTTGTTTTGTTTTTAAATAACTGGCTGATACCTTCCTGCTTTGTTAGCCCTATGTTTTATATTGAACTGCAGTATAATGATTTCTTTAGAAAAGTCCATTTATTCCACAATACTGCCTTTTCTTTCTGCTTATTGTTCTTGCTGGTATATTATTGCCTAAAAGCTATACATTTGCATGTAACAAAGACACATTACAAGCAAAATACTTTTGAAAGAAGGCATTTCAAAGACAAGGATTTTAGTCTATACATTCATCCATAAATTGTTTCAGCCTGTGTTATTTACTCGCAGATATATTCTGTTCACATTCTCAATTCCTTTGTCATTGCTTTTAATTGCACTAATATATTGATTAAAATAAGTTTTTAATTTTCATGTCTTTGTAAGCAAACTCAATTATAAAGTAATGTAAAATTTGGATAGTAATTCCAATGAACACTTTGTTCTGAGAGATATGATCAAATCAATTGGATTTGATCATTGGATTTTAGTTTCTTCAGTATTTCTCTTTAAAAAAAAATGATATGGACTGTTGTTCAAAGATGAGAAAGTAAAGAAAATCCCAGTGGACATACATAAATCTTTCAACAGATTCTAATCAGGTGTTTGAATGCTAAGCATGATGTTATATGCTTAGAAGAGGGGGGACATGATAGCAGTGTTCCAATATCTCAGGGGCTGCCACAAAGAAGAGGGAGTCAAGCTATTCTCCAAAGTGCCTGAAGGCAGGACAAGAAGCAACAGGTAGAAACTAACCAAAGAGAGAAGCAACCTAGAACTAAGGAGAAACTTCCTGACAGTTAGAACAATTAACCAGCGGAACAACCTGCCTCCAGAAGCAGTGAATGCTCCAACACTGGAAGTTTTTAAGAAGAGACAGCCATTTGTCTGAAATACAATTGGCAACTAAATTAACCTAATCCACACAGCAAATTCATGAAGAATCTTGCAGGAAAAAAAGGAAGGCTTAAAAGTTAAGGAGGGCAAGTTCTGTTTTAGCCTGTTTTAGTCCTCACCCAATTTTTAATGTATTTATTTATTCAGGACATTCTCCTCTCATAGGTCAATCTCTGATTCAGCCTCAGACACAGTCTAATTCTGTGGCATTTATCTCTGGAACTGGAGCCAAAAGGTATGATGGGGGCAGGAAGGAGCCAAACATGTTGCATATTGTACAACTCACAGTTCTTTGAAAGAAATATGTGTTTGTTTGTAATCTTGACTTGTTAGCACGTGTATATTTGTTTTCTTAATGTTTATTAGAAACAGAAAAACAAATAGACAGCAACTCTATTTTAACAAAGCAAAAAACAAAAACCTCAGGGGGCTTTGTTTGATACATAAATTCCTAGATTTGCTTTCAGGATTATCTTTTTTTAAGTTTCAGTTTTGTTTTGTTTATATATACAGAATATATAAATTATATACATTCTATATAAATTCACAGAACTTTGGCCTGTTCTTACCAAGACATCTATCTATCTCAGAACAATATTCTGCCAAAAACTTACCTCTGAATTGAGGCTTACCATATCTCTACAGAGACAAAATGCATCTTAAAAGCAATTCCTTGTCATGAATGGTATTATCTATTAGATGTGAGAAACCTTACTGACAGAGTTTCATAGCAACATCTTGGAAATATTGCCCAATTTATTTATTTTTAAGAAAAAAGAGATTTTGACATGTTTTACTAAGGACTGTTATATGGAGGTTAAAAGAAAGTATACACATTAAGAGAGTTTGAGATTTGTACTTTATGTGAGAGAATTCCCCACCCCAATAATTAAATTTATATTGTCTTTTCTTTTCTGTAGAGAAGAATGTTCTGAACAAAGGGTCAAAACCTGAATTTAAATTGGGATATTATGATAAATGAAATGATCAGCAGCAGTTCCATTTTTAGCAAACAAAAATGATTTATTTGAAAAATAGATTGTAATTTTAAGAACAAATAGAGATTATTCCAGATCTCCCAAAGGTAATGACAATGGAGCAGATCAATTATTTAGCAGTAATAAGGACTGAACTGCGATAACATTCCAACACTGATCGTATAGATTAGTGATTAGAGGTACTGCTTCACTGATGTTTTTCCTGCATTTACTTTAATTTTCATTTAGTTGCTTGCTATTTAGTTGTTTTTCTCCCAAAATGTAAAACTGACACAACAGTATCAGTTCAACCGTACCATCTCTTTATTTATCCCCCCCAAAAAACTCTAAAAGAGTAGTACCATCTTTCATTTCCCATATGTTAATGATATCCTAAAGACATCATTAAGAAGCTCTTTGTCTGGAACTTTTTCAGATGAAAAAAGAGGTATAAAGAGGGAAGTTTCAAAAGGATGGAGAAATATTTAATAATCAAGCAACAGCACTCCAGAGCAGTAAGACAGTCCATAACTACCAACAAAAGAAATTCTAAAACCTTTTCTTCTTTTTCTGTCCCCCCTACCTGTTTGCATTTTTAATTTGTTTGGGGCTATGACTTTTCTATTTTTTTTTTAAATTTAATTGTGCATGCAATCAATACTCTGAGAAGAAGGTAGAAAGATCCTTTTCCAAAGAGAGAGAGAGAGAGAAAAAACTTTATAGGAAATGTCCATGCACATATTGGAGAACTGCATAATAATAAATAATAATAATAATAATAATAATAATAATAATAATAATAATAATAATAATAATAATAATAATAATAATAATAATAATAATAATAATAATAAAGTTGGAAGGGACCTTGTAGGTCATCTAGTCCAATCCCCTGCCCAGGCAGGAACCCTACACCATTTCAGACAAACGGCTGTCCAGTCTCTTCTTAAAAAACTTCCAGTGTTGGAGCATTCACCGCTTCTGGAGGCAGGTTGTTCCATTGGTTAATTGTTCTGACTGTCAGGAATTAAATGATAAAGAACAGATTCCCTTAAGACAAAAACAGCAATGTAGCTTTTCAGTTTCTACACTCTCCATCATTAAAAGATATTGATTTTTTAAATTACAGTAAAAAAAAAAACCACAGGCTAATCATGGAAATTTAACAAAGTTAAATATAAAGTGAATGTGTTCCTTTTAAGCAGCTCCTCCTATCATTTTAACTACTTGTTTCAGACTGCTCTCTATGTTGTTGATATGCAGTTCTTAATAAATTAAAAGTAACTAATATAATCCTTTATTTCTGATGGCAATTACTGATCTAGTCAGTCCAATTCTTTTGCAAGAAACAGTGAGTGTACTATCGATGATGTTTGGAGCAAAAAGTTGTTCCAGAAGTGAAAACACTGGAAGTTTTTAAGAAGAGATTGGCCAATCATTTGTCTGAAATGGTATATAGATTTCCTGCCTGAGCAGGGGGTTGGACTTGCAAGCAGTTATCCTGTTATCTTTTTCATAAGATCATATTAGGAATTGGTTATTTTTAAAGCTAATTAGCCTTAGACATATAAAGAACTATTCCATTCTTTAGTTTAATCATTTTGGTTTTTCCCCCCCTAAAAATGAATTGATATATGCACTTTTAAAAATGTGACCGGGACCATTATAAATGTAATACTTGTGAATCTTGCCATTTTGATAAGCAGCAACTAGATTGACTTGCATCACAGATAGTATCATTTCAAGGGTTTTTTTCATCTGGTTTATACCTTATGGTCTGTTTCAGTGTCATAATATAGTATAATAGTTCAATAATATAATTTGGTTGTGATGAGTATAATTCAAACCTGGATCATTACTCACTGAGAACAAGTACTACAGTACAGTAGCAGACTTCAAGAACTGTAACTACGGGTAATATATATTTACAATAAGATCTCTATGAACAAAGCAGCAAATTCATGACCCATTTTTTCCCCAGATACATGCATGACATGGTCTAGTCTCAGCAATATCTCACAAGCAATCACATTTCTCAGTGAAAGATATTGAATGAACATGTTATGAATTACAATCTATTGATTATTCTGAACCCTGGAGAGAAAGTCTATAACGGTGTTTCAGAAATGCTGCCTAAGGAGACATTTTGAAATGAATCTAGGAGACATTGTTGAGAATAGACCTTGCTTAAAAAGAAAAAAAAAACATTTCTGAAAAACAACTTTGCCAAAAGAAGGCAAAGATAGTACCAATAGCAATAAGCATCCTGGATGCAATCCCAAAACATATGGAGCACCACTTAAAAACCTTGGGGAAATCTCGATGCAAATGAAGATCAACCCCAGGTACTGACAATTGTGATTTCACATTGTTGTGTATATACTAATAGTAATAATAAGGATAATACTACTAATAATACTTTTATTGCTGCTGTAGCATTTTGATTCTAGAAATAATTGAAATAGTCAAAGGCCAAATAACTCTCCTTTAGATACACTATATACCAAATAAGATGGAAGGCTGAAGTTACAATTTTCTGTTTTTCTATAGAAACAGCCTTGAATTTGTTATGTTTAACAGGCAACAATCTCCACCTTATTGATTAAGAACCTTATAATTAAATATATTCTGTCCAATTTATATGAGAAGTTGTTTGGGACAATTTACTTCCATCTCGGATGGCTTGTTTAAAAGAGATGACTTTATGATGCATGTATCATGTTTATAAATATCACCATTTCTAAAATCCACAATTACGCAACCATGAAACAACATTTGAGACAAAAGTTGACAAAGTAAAAAGGACAGATAAAAGTAATTGTTGCCAACACCAATTGAAGAAGGCAGTATGAACTTTGAAAAGCCCTGTAGAAGAATTCCATTTTATCTGCCTTATGAAATGAGTGAGGCATAAACCAGATCTTCAAGCACAGGCTTGAAACAGGGTCCTGCTATGGAAAAGCTTTGCCTCATGGTCTCCAGTCAGGTCATTTTTTTGTAGGTACAAGAACCATTCCCAACTGGAGCAAATACATTGGATGAGGAAATTCTACCCAGGAGTAGTGATGGACTTCAGAGGTTAAAACCAGCACTTTGAAACTGGTTAGCATAGATGCAATGTATTACATACTATAGTGGCTGTCAGCCACCAGTACTGAGCAGTCTTCAAAGTCAAGCATATGTAAATGCACTAGTCTAACTGGACAGTATAAAAGCATAAAAGCATGCATTATTGTTGCCATTCTACTCCACTGTCACCAACTAGTGCTTATCCCCTTAGGAAAGAGCAAACTCACTGTAAATCATGCCAGTATGATTTGCCCAGTACCTTGCAGCTAGGAGATAAGATCAGGCAGCATATAGTTCCCACATTTAGATTCTGACAAGAATAATTTATTAGAATGATCAATTCTGCTTCTATCAAATGCCTTGAAATGTAATTGAGGCCTCACCAATTCCTCAGAAATGTTATTATTGTTTCTCTTCATATTTGTTTTGCCTAATTGTAGAGTCTGCTGGTTTTAAGCTGTGCTTGCCTAGTTCTTACAGAAAAGCTTATCAATGCATAATGTGAAGAGGAGTTTGTTTTTTAGCCATATTTTGTTCATCCCTATTTAGCGCTCAGAGGGAGTAATTGGCCCAAGATCACTGAATTGATTTCCATGCCTACAGGAAAACTAGAAGCTGAGTTTTCTTGCTTCTGGTCCAGCACGTTACTCACTACATCACACCCTCTCTCTACCACCTCATCAACAATATTCCCTAAAAAGGGAATAAGGGATAGACTTAAGATAATAGTTTTCTGAGAGATTCAGGGAAGTCTTCTTCAAGAGAGGATGCACCACCCCAATAACCTGAAGTAGCCTAGAAAACCTCCTATCTACTTCATCAGAATCTACCAAAAGGAATCCCAGATTTCAGAAAATGACATTGCCTCTGCTACCACTTCAGTCCCACCTATGAAGAGTTAAATTTTGAGTGAACATTGTTGGCCTTATTAGCAACATGTTGCACAATGGCCTGTTGCAGACCTTCCTGCCTATTCATCCTTAATAGTAGGGGACTGATTGTATAAAATTAATGAAGTACTTCTGTTTAAGAAATTTCAGCTCTGACTGCTGAGGAAAGAAACATGTCATAGGTGCTTCACAAGAGAATCAGGAATAATATTTACTCAGCCTTTTTTTAAAAAATCTGGTTTTATTCTGTTTTTTTCCTATCTTATTTGCACAAAGTTAGACAGAAACATGATAGATAGACACACTGATGGATAAATAGATGATAGATAGACAGATGATAGATTATGATGATAGTTAGATCGTTAGATAGATAGATAGATAGATAGATAGATAGATAGATAGATAGATAGATAGATAGATAGATAGATAGATAGATGTAGTCATTTACTTATTATCACAATTGAGGCCAAAATTTCTATTGCTAAGCAAGACAGTTGCCCCATTTTATAACCTTTCTTGCCACAAATGTTAATTGAATCACTGCAATTGTTAAGTTAGTAACACAGTTGTTAAATGAATCTGGCTTTCCCAATGATTTTGCTGGTCAGAAAATCACAAAACGTAATCACATAACCCTGGGATACTGCAAGCTTCATAAATATGAGCCAATTGCCAAGTGTCTGAATTTTGATCATGTGACCAAGGGGATGCTGCAATGGTCCCAAGTGTGAGAAACAATCATAAGTCACTTTTTTCAGTGCCGTTGTAATTTCAAATGTAATAAGTCACTAAACAAAATATTATAAGTCAAGGATTACCTGTAGATAGATCCCTCCTACCTTTAGAATGAAAGATGACAATGAATATCTCTACATAACTGAGACATATTCAAGTAATTACTTACATGACCAAAGTTCCTATTGATGAGAAAAGGTTCAATGCCATTGGTCCATAATACTAACTCCATATGTTCAGGCACATTATTGGTAGAAAACCATAGTTTAATTAGGAGTTATTTCAATATATTTGTATGGGAGGGAAGTAATGATGTCTGAACTCTCCTACAAAAGTATGTCTGTGACACAGGACAACAATCACAGTGTGAATAAAGCATTCTGAAATAATCTGATTGCTAAGATAACTTTTGCTGGACTCTAGATGTGCACAAAGTACCTGGCTAAATAAATTGAGTTTGGAAATAGAAAACAATTCTAAAAGTGCCTATACATCATGGCTGAAGCATACTGCTTAGCATAAAATTATCAACTGCATATTGACACAGCAATCATAATTATCCTAGTTTGGGAACCATGTTCAGCTATAGTCACAATACACGTATGGCATTTTATTGCTCTGACTTATATTAAAACACTATTTAAAGTGACTGCCAGTTTATGGGGTAATAAAAAAATCAAAATAATGGAGAATATTTGTAGCTCATGGTTGAAATGAGGAGTCATTGGTACTCTCTGAGCTTGATAGTTTTCTTGCAGATGTTTCATTACCCAAACCAGGTAACATCATCAGTGCACTGATGATATTGCCTAGTTTGGGTGATGAAAACAACCAAGCTCAGAGGACACCAAGCGCTCCTCAATTTAAAATAAACAATACTCTGTGGACAGTAATAAAACAGAATTGTGTCAGGGCCAACATGTGCCATTGATTTTAATGGCAACCATTAACAGCTAACCTTTTGCTGGATAATACTTTTTTTTTCAATAAGCACAAATAATAGGATCTGAATTTATAGCTATGACCTTTTCTGGACTCAGAATTTAAGCACGGGAGACCCTAGCAATTACTTGAATGGAAATTTCCTAGCTGTGACTTTCAGGGCAAAAGGGAAAAAGCCTAGACTGGGAAGTAAACAAAATAAACAAACAAAGAATCTGGAAGAAAGCACTAGTATTGTAACAAAACAGCATGGCTGTTTGTTTGTATGAGGTCACCAGGAGATGAGTTTAACTGACAAGAAACTTTATTGAATCAATGAATGGAATAGTATAGAAGCGATTATTTACTGTTATAGTACATTTCTATAGTGTACTATATATAGTAAATGAGATATATGTAGCAGACAATAAATACCCAAAATCTTATTTAAACAAACAAACAAAGCTTAGTGGAAATAAAGATAGCTTTAGTACTGCCTTTAAAATTTCTGCTGTTTTAATAAAGTTTCAGTTTTATTTTGCTAGAATTTTGAGATTTAATTTCCATTTTAAAAAAAAGCAAAGCCAGATACCTTGGGGTTTGTCACTTGAAGTGGAGCTTTTGAACCATTTCTAAAAGAAGATGTCTGTCTGTCGATTGATCTTGAAGGGATTATATTGGCAGTAGGAGACTTAGTGTGTAAAACCGATGAGAGGCATAGTTGTACAGTCTCCTTCAGAGCTTTCAGCTGTGATTCCTGGGAGGAAATATCACGGGATTATAAGGAATAATTTATTCAGGCTTTTAAAAAATCCTAATTTCAACCAAATCAATTTCACCAAATAAATGATCAGATACAATGCATTTAAGGAAAATTGAGACTGGTAATAATAGATAAAAATATGTTGTTCCTCACCTCAGCTGTGCAGGGACCACTCCCTGGGAAGGGAAGGGCATAGTACAGGGATAGGCAACATTGGCTCTTTTATGACTCGTGGACTTCAACTCCCAGAATTCCTGAGCCAGCATGGCTGGCTCAGGAATTCTGGGAGTTGAAGTCCACAAATCATAAAAGAGCCAAGGTTGCCTACCCCTGGCATAGTATGACAACTGTTGCAAAGAACATTGGATTAGCTAGACACGCTCAGACAAATGGTGGGAGTAACTCACCACATTGAACCATAATATGGTTAGTTTGCTTTTGGCTTAGCATGTGATTTAAAAACCCACAATTTATAATTTAGTGTTCACTATGAATTAACTCATGGTATCTTTTTCAATATTGCATAGATGAAAGAAATAATGGCTCAGTGGGATGTCTGGACTCGACATGGTAGCTTTCACTTTTCAAAAGAAACATTCATTACAGGTAAAATCAAAATTATGGTCATGTTTTTACAAGAATAAGATTTTTAGTTCTAAATTAGGGTGCCCAAAAGCTGCTTATTAATAGAGCTCACAGATATGCTGAGAAGACTACTTACTTTGTCAAGAGCTGCTTTTTCTAATTCTTCCCTTGCAATTGCTAGTTTTTGTTCCAAGTCTGTAAGCTGCTGGGCCTGTGGGAAATTTAAAAACAAATTAGCTAATATAAATTATGAACCAATTTTTCACACACTAAACTCATCTAACATATCTGGAAGAAGAATAAGGTAACTAAAATAGATCAAACATTGGGGTAAAAATCTTGACAATGTAATAGTTTCATTAGGGAATATCGGGGAGTGTGGAGGAAAGACATAAAAAGGAAGATTTTAAAAAATTCTGATGATTATTTTATTATCAATTTCAAGGGACCAGAAAATATTCCATCTTGTGTTTAAATATTTAGAAATTTCATTGAAACACATACAGTGTGTGGTAATGCTTTCATAACCCTGGATCACAGGAAAGTATTTTATTCATGTAAAAAAACTACAATTCACGTACATGTGAAAAGACAAATTTTCTCCATTCTTTTTCTTAAACAAAAGAACTGAAAGATCGTAAGTTTTTGCTTAACTGTTTCTGTAGGCTGCATCATGAGTCTCCCTATTTTATTCTTATCCATATATTAGAATCTTGCAGGGAGAAAACCAATCAGGAGTCATAATTTGAAAAAGGGAAAATAAAGAATTCTTCTGGCTTTTCTTTCTCTGATACCCCTTCTCAGTTTGTAAGAGGTATGTTAATTATTTCATAACTTTTTCTTCACTCCATACATTTTGATCTTTGCTACCAGATAGACAGTGATTTCATTTTGTATAATCAGCTGCTTTGCAATATTTCTGATTGTTCTCTCAGCATGAAACAACTGCTATGTCAGTTGGCCAGTCATTTTATAAAAGATTTATGGAGACACACCATGCTTTCAAATGGCTTGTGGAAAATCTGCCCTTTGGGGCAAAACTGACAGGACAACATTCTGTCCACTGATATCAAGGCAACATTACTAAGTATGGAATGAAAATGCACACGATTGAGCATGCCAAAAAAAAAAATATCCAGATATAAGAGAGGGCCCTATATAATTAGCAACTTCTGACATTAGTGAATCAATCTCTAATGCATCATTGACAATAACACCAATACAGCCATTCCTTATAATAAATAGAGCAATGCTCCTTGTTTGAGCTTAGTGTCATTAGGACTGGAAACCTATGCTTTGAAATTGGTTAACTATTACTCCAGCAACATGAACACTTGGATCACCTACAATCCATCCATGTTGAACTACCATGGGTACTACTGGTATTTTTTTAAAATAAATATGACTACCACAGTGATTGGTAGATAACTGCCTTTATCCCCAAATTTAAATAATTTTATGGTTATGTCTAATGTTTATGTAAAAGGAGTGGGGAAACGATAGTGGACCAGATGGTTATGTTGGCTAAAAGAAATTTTTATACAGCACTGGACATTTTTAGCATATGAATTGCTTTGCAAGGTTTTATCTCACAAGTCATAAAGGACATTGCATTTAGGGCTCTTCGCTAAACATTGCCAAACAAGCAATTACTAGAGTTCATTGCTAATTTTTCCCAAAGTTACCACCATCCAGATGTCTGACTTTCATATTTCCTTTATAAAATTATAGCAAGAGACAGTTTCATCTTTTATATTTTAATGTGTCATTATGATAAGCCAGTGGATGGAAGAAAAAACTGGAATGGCTTACCTTCTACCACAATTAACAAAACATTCAAAGCAAAATAAATATAAAACTAATTTGGAATCCTTCTACAGATATGGCGAGTAAATTAAGACAGTTAAGGGAAAAGTTAAATTTTTTGGTAATAGTGCAAAACTATTAAGGGATGCTTCATTTAATGAAAATTTGTGCACAGCATCTCTTGATAGCTGCTTGATAAAGCAATATGATTCCCTGGCCAGTTTTTAAAATAAAGTGAAGTTAACACTTTTCTTTGCCTTATATTACTCTGAGCCTCTCATCCAGTTTCCTAGCAACTAGGAGAACTGGACAAGAAGCTTCAGATGTAACATACTTTGTTGAGGAGAATTGTGTCCCATCCTTGACTGAACAAGAGGACTTGCAATCCATCTGTGGCCTCCAGGGGCCTTGTTGGGGCAAAATTCAACTGCTTAGTACAGGCCTAAGGACCTAGGACCTAAAGAATTAACCATAGTCCAGGCGTACATTATAGTTGCTCTCAAACCATGCAAATCTGGACTAACTTGACTAAAATGTAACTTTGTGTAATTTTTTTTATAGCTCAGTTGGCAGGTTTCAGAAATGAAAATCAGAATGAAGAGTCAAGTAAGAGTTAGGAAGTAAAATGAGGGATGTTGCTTTTGTCTGCAGCAGAATAGTTGGAAAAAAAATGAAACATGAATAATTTCTGAATTTCTACATACATATACTAGAATACTAATTAATGATTTGAATTTGTTCGCATAAATAGATAACAATTTAAAATATTCCTGGTGAGCAGTTTTGTATAATTTAGGACTACATTTGTGGCAAGTGTCCAGATATACCAATTTTACATAAACCAGAATGTTCTAGATAAAGTACAGAAGTGTCCAACTTTAGTTTCAGTTCCAATAGGAAATGTAAATTGAAAAAAAAGAAGATGATAGTTCAGCTATGATGTTGATGATAAGTCAATTCATGCATATAGGTATATACTTTAACATTTTTTGTATTTGCTAAACTGGGGAAGATCATTTTTATCAGATTTAGAGACGACATAAAATTGGATCTGTAACTAGTAACCTGGAAGGTTGAAATAAAATTCAAATCAATCCTAATAGATTAGAAAAATGAGCTGAACATAAAAGTATCAAAGTTGTCAGAAAAAAAACCTCTGCATATATCTTATGCATGTATTTTGAATGGGGGATACCTAACTTTGTAACAGTATTAGTGAAAAAAAGATCTCGGAATAAGTGTATTACAGGGGTCACTAAGTGTAATGTAGCTGGAAAAAAACATGGGAGTAAAAATTACATTTTATTATATTGTAGTTAGCCCTCACCACCAACATTGTCTGAATGTCTAGTTATCACAGGTCTAGTTATCACAGATAATAAACAGGTTCACAGAAGGACAATAAAGAATATCAAGAATAATTGAATAAAGCATGGATATAATAGAACTCAATATCTAAAATGCTATAGTACAGATGAAATTCAAAAACTGTTCTTTGTCATTCTAAAGTGAAAGACACAAACAAATGCCTTTAAATTACAGAAGGACATATTCTGGTTCAGTAATAGAAATAGCTTGATAGCAGAATAGTTTGATGGTGGAATCAGTTTTCCCAAAAAATGGTGAGATCCCTTCACTGGATATATTTAATGTAAAATTTTTATTATTTTCATCATAGGAAAAAAACATCACAAATATTACACAGTACTATATGAAAACCCACCTCCCACCCCCCCGGACTTCCCAAACCTAGTCCCAGGATAATATTCAAATATAAGTAAACAAGTATTAATATCTCTAACTCCACAAAGTATCCTTCACTGGATATATTTAAATGGTGGCTAGAGGTTCTTCTTTCAGAAATGTTTTCCTTTGGATTCCTAACCAAGTGGTTTCACCCAATGGCTTAAATAGTTTGACCACCAATGGTCAAACTATTTTCTACAGCACCAAAAGGAAAGACAAGAAACAATGGTTGTAAACTAACCAAGGAGAGAAGCAACCTAGACTAAGGAGAAAATTCCTAATGATTAGAGCAATTAACCAATGGAATAGCTTCACTTCAGAAGTTATGGGTGCTTCATCACTGGAGGCTTTCAAAAAGAGACTGGACAACTATTTGTCTGAAATGGTATAGGTTCTCTTGCCTGAGCACGGGGTTGAACTAGAACACTTCCAAGGTCCTTCCCACTCTATTATTCTATGTTCTAAATGATTGCTTTCAATTGTATGAACTATGCAATATTGGTCATTTAGTCAATCAGCAGAATTGCAGGGATTTTATTGTTATATGTTTGAATTTTTAATGGCTGATAGGTTTGCTCCATTTAGTGCTATGAATTGGTGCACCATATCCATAGAAGTTAGTTGAATAATGAAAAAAACAATGTATACTTTTTGTACAGTACATCTATTGATATACAGAGTATACACAATTTAAAACAGTCAAATGTGGGAGGAGGCAAAAGTCAATATATTGCACTGGCTTTGCAATTTAGTCTCACATATTTAGAGAATATCACACTAGGGAAGTTTGAACAGAGTTCAGTAAAATAAAGTGAATTTCATAATTCTCTTGCTTTCAAAATATCCAAAGCTTCCATTACATTTTTCTTTTCTTAAACATCTATCATACTTATAAAATCATTTTATAATTTCATAGGCAGTTTGGTTTACTCTGCCATGTAATTTTATAATTACATAATCCAAGGCTTCCTCTAATTTAAACCAGTTATACATACAAGCAAAAGTTGTTTTAAATAAGTGNGTGATTGAGGCTAATGTCTGAATATCTTGCATAAATCCCATTTTGTTCACAGACCATTGAATCAAAAGGGTAGTAATATCAATCTTGCTGCCACTTTACTTGTATAACCACTTTACTTGCATTCTTGTAGTGAAAAGCTATTTGGTTGAAGAGATTGGTCATTTAGACATAGACCATGTTTAAAACATCAACTTTTTTTTTTAAAAAAAGAAAAATCACTAGATTATGGCAACCTTTATTCCTGAATTCTCTTTCAAGGCTGTTGAGTTGTTGGGGGAAAAATACAAATTACTGATTTTATAAATTATGGTGCTTAGGTCAACGAAGCATGTACTAGTCAATATATAAAGATGAGTCTGGTTTGGATTCATGATAAATTCCCTTTTGAATAGGTAAATTTGAGTCAATTGCTAGTTCAGTTTAATCCATCTCAGAAATTTGTTTTAAAGTTAAAGAGAAAGTGAGCAATCATATGCTATTCTGAGTCCTTGAGTTGCAACAGAAATCTAAAACGAATCTGGCATTATATTGGTTTTAAAACAAAATTAGTTTGTTTTAAATTCCTTTGAAAACCCCATTAAAGGCTTTGAAGTTCTTTAGTCAAAAACCTTATGGGATACAGCTGGAAGAGAGCCAAATGTACATTTATAAACAGTGGTGGTGAAGCTTTCAAATTCTCTTCAGAGGCTGAAAGGAACCAGGACAGAAGTGATCTAAAGAATTAAAATACTAATAGTTCACTAGGATACATCTCTCTTAAAATAAGTGAGACTGAAGAATATGGAGAACTCTAAGGAATTGTAGTTCAATGACTAAAATGTTTTCTAAATCAATCTTTAACTTTATTTGGTATTTTTTTAGGAATACTCTGCACTGAACTGAGTAAATTGCCTGTATGAGATTTGTTTCAGGACTGAGAACAAAATTAATAATTTAAAAATTAAATATTTATAGCTTGCCTTTGGCGGCCACAGAGAAAGCTTGCTTACATCGTGGGAAGAGAAGTTGCTATTAAACTAAGTTATCCTAAACTAAGACAAAACGGTAAGAGAAAAGGTAAAGAGGGAAAGATAAGTCAGAAAAATAAAAAAGACTAAAGAAGAGAAAAAGCGAAGAGGTATCTGCAGAGCAGAGAGGAGAATCGGCTGTGGGAAAGAGAGGAAAGATGACTGAGGGCAGCGCAATGACTGGCAGAGAGGAGAAACAAGAGAGCTGGTGAGATAGTGGAGAAGGGAGGAGAGCAAACCAGGGAGAGAAGAGGAGAGTTTACTGTGAACCATCCAGGCAGCCCTGTTTGCTGAAGGAAGCAGATCACTGGCATGACAGATGGGAGCCATGTGGTGAGGGTGGTGGAACACTACAGCACAATAGACCAGGGCCTACAGACAGCAGCAGAGCAAGTGGTACGGACAGCAGTAGACCAGGGCCTGCAGCCAGCAGCAGACCAGGTGCTACAGACGGTGGTTGAGCAAGGCCTACAGACAGCAGCAGACCAAATGTTATGAATAGTGGTAGACTAGAGCCTGCAGATCACAAAAACAAAAAAAGGGATTTTCAAACAACAAACTCATGGAACAGGTGACTGATACTATTGTGGTATGCAATACATGTTCCATGTATGTGCTTATGCCCAAAGAACACCCAAAGTATACATGCATTAGATGTAAACTATGTAAACTATTGGCGGAAAAAGTAAGGAACTTAGAGGTAACTCTAGCCAAACCCCAACATAGAAAAGAAAGCTCTACCTAAACCGAACCAATTAATGAAGAAATAACTCCCAGAGGATCTGATCCTACTGATAAACCCTTGGAGGAAAACAAATGGAGGTATGTCACACATAGAACAAAACAATACTCAAAGAAAGAAGAGCATACAACTAACAAACACCTTCTGCCCAATCCAACCCAACCAGAAACAGCCCCACTAAAACTGAGCAATTGATTTCTCCCCTTAGATGGAAACATGCAGACCCAAACCTCCCTGTCAAAGAAAACATGCAGACGCCTAGCAAAGAAACAACTTCAAATATCCCTAAACAAGTCACATCAACAAACACACCAGAGATAAACAGAAAAGCACCCCAGACTGCAGTCCCCCAAAAAGGAAGGTGAGTGTTGGTAATAGGAGATTCTCTCCTCAAAGGAACAGAATCATCCATCTGCAGACCGGACATACAATCCAGGAATGTATGTTGCCTCCCTGGAACAAAAATCAAAGATGTGGCTGAGAACCTAACCAAAATAATTAGGCCTACTGATTACTACCCTTTCCTCCTCCTTCACATTGGGATGAATGACACAACAAAGAACCTGAGTACAATAGTGAGAGAATACATACATCTAGACAATAAAGTTAAGAATCTAGAAGCACAAGTAGTGTTCTTATCCATACTCCCAATAAAAGGCCAACACCCATTGAGGGAAAAAAGAATTCTAGGAATAAACAATTGGCTAAAGGGTTGGTGTCACCAAGAAAACTTTGGTTTCCTGGATCATGGACTGCATTTCCTACGTGAAGGACTCCTAGCAAGGGATGGGCTGCACTTCACAAAAACAGGGAAAATGTACTTGGAAAAACACTGGGCCAACTCATCAGGAGGGCTTTAAACTAAAATTGAGGGGGAGGATGACCAAACTTTAGAATCTCTAGAACCCAAAACCAATCATAAATCCCAAGAAAACAAATCAAACAATGAGTAGGCAGAGACGAGAAAAAAGAAAAACCCAAACAACAATCAGGAGATGCAGGAAACATGCCCAAGAACAGGCATAAAAGTTTTAAATGCTTATATACAAATGCTCAAAGCTTCTGGAACAAACAGGGCAAATTAGAAGCAATAGTATAGGAGGGATGGTATGACAAAGTTGGTATTACAGAAACTGGTGGGATGAAACCCATGAATGGAATGGATTGATGGATGGATACAAATTGTTCAAAAGAAACAGGTCTACAAAAAGAGGAGGGGGAGTTGCACTATGTGTAAGAGAACACTACACCTCTACAGAAATGCACATGATCCAAGATAAAATCTCTCCAGAATGTATATGGGTGAATATAAAAGAGAAAAAAGTGACATTATCATAGGTGTATATTACAGGCCACCCAACCAATCAGAAGAAATAGATGAACTCTTTGCTAACCAGCTAACAAATGTATGTCAGAAGCATATCACAGTAGTAATGGGAGACTTCAACTATCCAGGTAGCAACTGGGACACAAGCTCTGCAGTGAGTGGGAGATCAAACAGATTCCTACCCAACCTAGCCAACAATTTTGCCATCTAAAAGGTGGAGGAGGGAACTAGATGTAAAGCCATGGAGAAGATGTGATAGAGGGAGTTGAAGTTGCCGGAATCTTTGGTGAAAGTGACCATGTCATACTGGAATTTAATATAACACAAACACTAACAATAGAAAACAATCCAACCAGTGTCTTGAACTTCAAAAGAGCTGACTAACAAACTCAGAGAGAACCTAGGAAAGATCCCATGGATGAAAATCCTAAAGGGGAAAACAACTTAAGAAGCATGGGAAATTCTGAAAAATGCAATCACAAAAGCCCAGACCACTGAAAAAGAAAAACAAGAAATTCAAGAAGAAACCAGCATGCCTGCACAAAGATCTCTCTGACAAATACAAGGACAAATACAAAAAAATGGAAAGAGGGGCACATAACTAAGGCCGATTATCAGCAAACAGCCAGAACATGCAAAAATGAAGTCAGGAAAGCAAAGGCTCAGAACAAACAAAGACTTGCAACAGAAATCATGAAGAATAATAAAAAAAAAGTTTTTTCTTCCAACATATTAACAACAAGAAAAAAGTCAAGGAAATTGTAGGTCCACTAAAGAGAGAAGATAGCAAAGAAATAACAGGCAATAGGGAGAAAGCAGAGCTGCTTAACTCATACTTTGCATCAATCTTCACACAAAAAGAAACTATAGCCCAACATACCCCCCCCCAAAAAAAACACTGCAAAAGACAAATTAAAAACAAAAATTAAAATAAGCAAGAAAATGGTAAAAGAACACCTACCCGACCTTGACAAATAAAAATCACCGGGGCCTGACAGATTACATCCCAGAGTTCTGAAGGAGCTGGCAGATGTTATCTCAGAACTATTGCACCACATCTTTCAAAAATCCTGGAGCACCAGGGAAGTACCTGAGGATTGGAAAAGGGCTGATGTGGTTCCCATCTTCAAGAAAGGAAAAAAAAAAAAAAAAACAACCCAGGAAACTACAGACCAATCAGTTTAACATAAATACCTGGGAAGATCTTAGAACAGATAATAAAAAGGCAGATCTGCAAACAACTAGAAGCAAACAAAGTTATAACTAGTAACCAGCACGGGTTTGTTAAAAAATGATCATGCCAAACCAATCTTATTTCATTCTTCGACAAAGTGACTAAATAATAGACCCACGAAATACTGTGGACATGGTATACTTAGACTTCAGTAAGGCATATGATAAAGTAGGCCACAACCTATTCCTTGGTAAGCTACAAAAAGATGGAATAGACAACATCACCACCAGATGGATCTGTAGTGGCTGGCAAACCGTACTCAACGAGTAGTCTTCAATGGCACTACATCGACATGGAGAGAAGTAAACAGTGGGGTACCACAAGGTTCTGTCTTAGGTCTAGTACTCTTCAATATCTTCATCAATGACTTGGATGAGGGAATTGAAGGGGAACTCATCAAATTTGCAGGATCCAAAAAGATCTTGACAAACTTGAACAATGGGCCCTATCCAGGAAAATGACTTTCAATGTGGAAAAAAGCAAAGTTTTACATTTAGGCAGAAAAAAAACCAAAGGTACAAGTACAGATTGGGCGAGACCTGACTCAAAAACAGTAACTGTGAGAGGGACCTTGGAGTTCTAGTGGATGATCACTTGACTATGAGCCATCATGATGCAGCAGCAACCAAAAAAAGCTAATATAATCCTGGATTGTATAAATAGAGGCATAGAATCAAGAACACACGAAGTATTAGTACCGCTTTATAAAACCCTAGTAAGACCAAACCTGGAATACTGCAGCCAATTTTGGTCACCATATCACAAAAAAGATGTTGAGAGTCTGGAAAAAATTCAGGGAAGAGCAACTAAGATGATCAAAAACCTGGAGACTAAAACATACGAAGAATGGCTGCAGGACTTGGGTTTGGCTAGTCTAAAGAAAAGAAGAAATAAAGGAGACATGATAGCAGTATTTCAGTTCTTGAGGGGCTGTCACAAAGAAGAGGGGGTCACGTTATTCACCAAAGCACCAGAGGGCAGGACAAGAAACAACAGTTGGAAATTGACCAAAAAGAGAAGCAACATGGACTTAAGGAGAAACTTCCTGACAATTAACCAATAGAACAGCTTGCCCCCAGAAATCGTGGGCACCCCATCACTGGAGATTTTTAAAAAGAGGCTAGACAGTCACTTGTCTGAGATGGTATAGGTTCTCCTGCTTGAGCAGGGGCTGGACTAGAAGGCCTCCAAGGTCTTTTCCAGCTCTATTCTATTCTATTCTATTCTATTCTATTCTATTCTATTCTATTCTATTCTATTCTATTCTATTCTATTCTATTTCCTTTCCCCAATAAAGACAGGATCTACCAAATAGAAGCTACTCCCTTAAAGATGAATGTGGAAATCCCTTAGCAATAATGAGGACTCCATTCAACATGAGGACTCCAAAAGTAAAAATATCAGGTGTGGCTGTTGCTGCAGGTGCTTTCATATGCTCACGTTTATTAATTAAGGCCAAGGAATATCAGTTTACAACTACAAATGTTATTTCATCATCCATTGATTGCAGGAAAGTTTCATGTTCTGTCATTCCCTTTCTGTGCCCCTATTTTATTTTCCAAGTTCTTTTACAAAGCAAGCCTTTCCAAATTTAAGAATTATAGTTTCTTTGGTAAGCCACTTTTTCTCCACATCAAGAAAATAAATGTGCATTCATGTAGAGGGAAGAACTAAAAGACAACCAAAACCAAATCTGTTTGGTTTAAACAGATATAGGTACTCCTGCTTGAGCCGGGGGAGACCTCCAAGGTCTCTTCCAGCTCTATTCTATTCTATTCTATTCTATTCTATTCTATTCTATTCTATTCTATTCTATACAAGGCCTCTGGTTTTAGAAAGATCAAGAAGTAACAAAGCAACCCAGTTCTTTCAAAATGAGATAATTTATTTTAAGTCAAAAATTACCAATCCCTCCAAAATTTTACAGTAAGGCAGATATAGTTAGATTTTTTCCCCTCTCTCCCTCTTTCAGTTTCCTTTTTCTGCTCTTGTATTTTGTAAATCATGGGATTGCCTATTTTTGAGTTCTGGAGATTTTTTAGTATCTTAATTATTTCTGTTACTGTCTCTTAGGCCCCAGTCAGAGCAAGTGCAAGTAAGGAGCAATTCTACAACTTTGCAGAGTGAATAACAACACTTGCTGTGACTTTCCAATAATAACAATAGCCATAATAACAAACTGGAAGGTTTCATCTTGCTGTGGCTATTCATGGCACATTTCAGAATGGCTGTAGAGATGATGCTCACACTCAACTTGAATTTATCTATCTAACCTTGTAACACAGAACAGCTTGAGCTAGGTATTAAGGATCCCATTAACTTCCAATGTAAGTCAAGAAGCTTAAGGCCACCTTGCAGGCAAGAGATGGTTTCTAAATTGGATTTCTCAGTTCATTAAAGATGTAATAACTTCNTAAATATGAAGAGGTTTATCAACTAAAACTCTGACTTCTTTAAATCCCAGCAAACTTAAATTGAAAACTTAAATTGATATGAACCATCAATCAACCCTATTATTACACTAAATTATTATGGAAGCAACTGAAAATGTCTATGTAGTTCTGGTTTTGTCTCCTATTCCCCCAACTCCTTTTGTTCTTATTTCTCTTTACTATGCATTTTAGGAAAGGTATTTTATATAGGCCATTATAAAAATAATACATTGATGATTCAGTGTTGAGATAAAGTAGCAGCTTTCAGAATTTAATAGAATACCATTCCTTCCCCTTCATAGAACATTAACTTGTGCTGGTGGAAAGGGGCATCTATACCTGTATACAAAAAGGTACTTTGTGATGAGCAAGTCATAGATAATAGAGAAGCAACCTAGAACTAAGAAGAAACTTCCTGACAGTTAGAACAATTAACCAGTGGAACAACTTGCCTCCAGAAGCAGTGAATGCTCCAACACTGGAGGTTTTTAAGAAGAGACTGGACAACCATTTGTCCGAAATGGTATAGGGTTTCCTGCCTGAGCAGGGGGTTGGACTAGATGACCTCCAAGATCCCTTCCAACTTTACTTACTATTACTATTACTAATTCATAAACAAAAGAACAGACTTAACATGACCCATTAGAGAAGGCAGCCATTAAAGCATTCAGTCAAGGTTATACTATTGCATACCTCATACAAAAAGACAAAACAATTGTCTAAGTAAAAAAAAAATCCTAGATATTGAAAAAACTATAAATCACATTCTTCATCTCATCAGTTTCTGACTGATATAAATATTTTGTCTATAGCAACATTAAAAGCTTTACTCTTCAACAACAATATTTTTTTTATTACAGTATAGAGGAAAATGTGAGAAACTGAATAAATGACTGGTTGATAAACAAGCTAAACAATATTGTACAATCTATTGGAAGCAGATGTAGCAAGATGTATAAAGACTTCAGACTCATTAATCAACAATTATTTGAATTTTAGTTTGAACAATATAATATTAATTCTTTATCAATAGACAATAACATTCTATTTTAGAAAAACTCAGTTTGCTACTGTACATTTATTAGAAGATCAGGTAACTAATCCCATGTCTTTTGTTTCAAGACATTGTCACTGTAAAATTAGGAAGGACTCCTAGTTCTGGTGGTTTTCTTGATAATTGGAGTCTGTATTTGTGTGTGTGTGTATGTGTGTGTGTGTGTATGGTCCTTCCTATGTTTTTTTTTCTTTGACCATTAAGTGACTATGGGCTCCTCCCTCTTTTACCTAATCATTCCCTAGGATGTGTTTCTTTCCCTTATACCCCATCCACACATTCCTTTACAATATATTGTATACTGATGTTTTATTGCATATTGTTCCACAGTGAAAATTTTTCAAATAATACCTTAATTTTTTAGTGTTAGTAAGGTAACTGTACTTATAGTTATTTCCAAGCTGAACAAGGATGAACTATCTGTTTCATTTTCTTGATAGGTGTGGATGTTAAGATTTTTATCAACTACGTTTGTTATAGATTATAGTATACAGGTAACCCTTGCTTAACTATAATAATTGGTACTGGAATTTCCATCACTCAGTGATGCAGTTGTAAAATGCAATGTCATAGTAAAATCCTATGGCAGTTCTATCACTTCCAATTGCTGGTATTAAGTGAATGCCATGCCATCATTAAGAGTGATAGCAATAGTACTTAGACTTATATCCCACCCCACAATGCTTTACGGCAGTGTCTGGGCAGTTCACACTATCAGCATATGTCCCCCAACAATCTGGGTCCCCATTTTACTGACCTCGGAAGGACCTTGAGTCCATCAACCTTGAGTCCATCAGGATCAAATTCCTGGCTATGGGCAGAGATTGCCTGGAATACTTCATTCTAATTACTTTGCCACCAGGGCTCTGTGATGTCATGTAGTCACCAGCTGTGACCTCCTGTTGGCTTCTCCATTGACATTGCTTGTCAGAACCAACAGTTAAGAATCCAAATGCTAATCACTTGAGCATAGGATGCTACTTGTCATAATTATGAGCCAGTCACCAAGTGCTCAGATCATGATTATGTGATCAAGGACACACTGCAGCAACCACCACTATGAGAATCAATAATAAGTCTCATTTGTTCAGCAACATCATAACTTAGAATGATTGCTAAATGAGTGGAGGACTACCATTATTCTTCCAATATTATCACATCCATCTTTCAATCAATGACTTAATCTAATCTATCACAAGTCATATAGTCAAGAAGTTCCTCCTAATGGCTAGCCTTAACCTACTTTCTCATAGTTTTAACTTACCAACTCTGGTTCTGTTGGATTCTTATTATTCTTGGTTGTTTCCTACAGACATTTAATTATCAGGCTAGGTAACCTCAACATTGCATGAGAAAGTGAAGTTTCTGATTGTTTCTACCTGTAGCAACTTGCTCTACCAGTCTTGTTTGGAGTATAGTTTCTTCCTTGTAGGTTATTTGATTAGGGTATTTCTTTTTTTTTCCTCTGACTGCTTATCTAGATGTTGTTTGCTAAGGAAGATGTGCTTTGGGCTGTTTAAGCTTGTTTTCCAGACCTATCACCCTTTTGGTAGCTCTTCTCTGATCTCACTTCAGTTTGTCAATAGCCTTTTTGAACTCTGGTACCCAGACAACAGTATTCCAAATGGAGCCTAATCAAGCAGAGGAGATATTGGAGAATTTACGTCTAGATGTTGTGCTCTTGTTAATGTATCCTAAGATAGCAATTGCCCTTTTAGCAGACACTACAGGCATCTGCAATTTTTATTCATTTGCAGTGGAAGATTTAAAATGATTCATCTATGTTAAATTATTTCGAAAGCAATATTATTGAAAAATGGGCTAGGTATATGGGATGGGTTGAGAGATTGCGTCTCTCCAGTGATATCTATCTGTCCATCAGGTCTCAGAAAAGAAGGTTGTACTGGTTCAATCCACTAGACATGTAACACAGGAGGAAGTGTTTTATTGTTATTGGACCCTCATTATAAAACATCATTTTCCTACCTCCAGGCCAGGCTGGCCCCCAACCTTGATGGCCTTCCAGAAGGACCAAAAGAATGGCATGGAGGCCATAAATTGGCTGTACGGTTCTTGAATTATTGAGCTTCCCCAGATATTACATTTTATGTCTTTGCTTGTTTTAATCTTTTATTGTTTGTGTGGTTGTTTGTGTGGACATCCCTTAAATTTCACTGAAGATATTACCTAGCCTGGTAACAAACATTCAGAAACAATCTCAGAGAATGAATCTCCACCATCATCCTATACCCGACCTACAAATATTTGCCACTATCGCAAAACTATGCTATCACAGAATGAAATCAAAAGGTATTTTCCATGGCTTCCTATTGTCCTCCTTAATTGTTAAATAGAAGGCTGTTTTGCATATACATTTTGACTAAAGGCCACTAGGCTCCCAGGTTCAGAGTTTAGATAGTTAATACTTTTGACACAAAGAAACAGTTATTAGATATCCTTCTTTGAAATAGATTTTTAAGAAATCTACCGGGGGGGGGGAAGGCTGTCAATTTAGAAGTGCAGAAGAAATTAAAGCTATTGGTTACAAGATGTAAACTCCGGGTTATGTCTGATTCTAATACTTTGGATACTTAAATCCTAACAAAATGTTAAGGAAGGTATCGTCCACATTTTGAATCCTGTTATTGTCATTAAGTAGGATTCTATATTTAAAAAATGTAACACAGTCTCAATTAAATATAGGACATATTAAAGAGAAAAATAAAAATAAAATGATGATCAGCCTAAAAAATGTGTGTCCTGGACCAGTTTTAAGTGTGCTTTAAAAATAACTTGCATTATAAACAGCCTTGCAGTGCTCCTTCAGTCAACATCTAACATGTGTTCAGAAAGCTGCTTTCATGCAAGTGTGCTTATCCAAATGGATTAGATGCACCATTTATGCGCAACAGCAGTCAAACCCATATCAAAGGCTGGGTTTTTTCTCTTGTGCTGGGGAATTTGGAATTAATGAGCCTCACTGTATATAATGAGCATGCCAAAAACAAACAAACAAACCCTCACATCAAGAGTAAATATATATGTTTTGTTTACTACAGTCCATTAAGCATGCAGTTTTCATGTCATTAATTTGCTCCTCAAGACAAGATCTGAAACAATAGTCTTTTAAAAGCATTAAAACACAGCTGGTAAATGCGTTGTACACATCTGTTTGATGTGTTTGAGGTTAGCACCCCATTGTCAATGTACCTGAAATAAATGCACTTATTTGATAACTAAGTCATCACTCCATATACATAAAATTAACTGTTCTCTCTGACAAAGCACGGACCTGTGATCAGTCTTCCCAAATATATATCAAAATCATTTCACATAACTTTATATAAGAATTATTTCATGTATACATGCTCCTATTGCATTCTATGTTCACCTTGGATTCCTTGGATAGATGTTTTTTTTTTAAATCTTAAACTGATGTGTGCATATTATTAAATGGAAAACATTTACTTTGGTCTATCCTTTTTGTTCCTATTGTTGCTTTTCAGCTGACATGTGAGAGCTGAGGTATTTTTGTAATTCAGGTTATTCTTGACTTACAACCACAGTTGGGACCAGAATTGCTTATAAATCAAGTTGGAACCGATTTTATGACAATTTTTACAGCAGTTGTTAAACAAATCTAGCTTTCCCTAATGAGCTGCTTTTTTTTTTGCCAGAAATCAGAAAACAAGTGGAAAATTGTGGTCATGTGACCACAGGATGCTACAACTGATCTACATACAAGATAGTTGCCAAGTACCTGAACTGTAATTGTATAACTGCGAAGGTAATGCAATGCTCATGTGAATACAGGTCATATGTTACTTTTTCCAAGGTTGTAGTAACTTTGAATTGTCATTAAGTAAATGATCATAAGTCAAGAACGAACTAAATTATTTTTAGGAGATAAAGAGAAGAGAATAATTTGGATAAACTCAGATTTGTCTATGGAAATTCTCAGTCATCTAAGTCATGGTTGTCCCAAAGGTGCTTTTTCAAGAGGCAACTGGACTTTCTTGTTTTTCTTTGAAGATGTTTCACTTCTCATCCAAGAAGCTCATCCAGAGCTGAAGAAGCTTCTGGGATGAGAAGCAAAAGGTCTTCAAAGAAAAAAAAAAAGTTCAGTTGTCTCTTGAAAAAGCATTTGGGTTAAACTCAAATTCCTCTCTTGTTTTCTTGATTGAAATTTCTCCTCAAAGAAAACATAAGTTTTATAGAACTTATACACTTTTGCATGTGTATTTTTCTTTTCTTTGATGATTTCAAATTATTTATAGACAATTCAATAAAATATCACCCTTTCCCCTTGACTAGATAAATATTAAGAGGCAGGTTGTGTAAGTCAGGATATCCTGTTTCTGATACTGCTGTGTAATTTAGATTCTGCATTTCTAGGAAAGTGGGTCATGTCTAACTACTGAAAATCTTTGGAAAGGTTATGAACCAGCCCAGAGCTGCCCAAATAAAAAGTCACTCAAAATCAAAATGAGATCCTGCTTGTCAAATAATTTATAAGTTTTTTGATCCTCAACTGCCCACAGTGCTCTGTTTTAAAATGTACATTGATTCTTGTTTTGTTCTCCTAAGCAGGAACTAAGTAAGTCTTGGCTTCTGTTCAGCCTTGTTACTATTTTTGTTGCTTATGATGTAAGGGAGGAGCTATCAGCTGTAATTAATTAGGCTACATTAAAGCCTGTTTCAGGAGATATTTCCAAAGTGTTATATCAAGGTTTGATAATTCCCAGAAATTCCCTTTATGTTTTGGGTTTAGTAATGGAAACTTTCTTTAAGCAAAGATTCCACCCAGTCCCAACGTTTGATCGTAAGATGATGAGACAGATTCCCATCATACTTTCAAAGTTGTCATCACACCTGACACATAGGAGCAGTTGTTCCTCTTAATTATTTTCACCCTATATTCACTCAGTTTCATTCAGTTTACATGTTGTACAAAATGTGTTATAAAGTTGATAAAGTGGAGACTGAAGAGATCACACACACATACATCTGAACACATACACACCAACAACCATTTTATATAATGAAACAACACTTACTTTAATGAAAAAGATCACAAATGGCATTCTTACCTATGGGCCAAATCAGATTTCATGAAGTGTTTTTAATTAATCCATCAAGTTCTCCAGTAGATTGCTTGCTTCTTTATAAATTACTTGCCCAACTGTGTGTTCTTCTATATAGTTTTGTTTCTTTGTAAATGACTTGCCCAACCATTATGTATGTATAGAATAACAAATCTAATAACAAATCTAACTTCAAACATATTACTATAATCAAATTACTTATACTGGATGTATTTTTGACCTATTTATCTGATAATAATTGTCTCTTCTGTACAGAGTTGAAGAGTAAAGGAGCTGTGACTTCCTTTGTCATGTAATAGAAATAGCACTTAGAGTTATATACCACTTTACAGTGCTTTACAGCCCTCTCTAAGTGGTTTACAGTCAGCATATTGCCCCAAATAATCTGGGTCCTCATTTTACTGAGCTCAGAAAGCTGGAAGGCTGAGTCATCCTTGAGTCAGTGATAATCCAACTGCCGAACTGCTGGCAATTGGCAGTCAACAGAATTAGCCTGCAATACTGCATTCTAACCACTGTGGCACAACAGCTCTTAAAGCTAGATTAACAATAGCAACTTTGAACATAGGTGGGTAAGTGAGCATTCTGCCTTTAAACAATTTAACTGAGAGTCATTGTAGCATATCAATGCTGGAGCTTAGGAACTATATTAAAAGTGTAAGCTGTGCATTACCATGCTTTATCTCAAGTTTCAAGAATCACTTTGATTTCCTTTTATTACTTTGAAGAAATGAACATTTCAATTCCACCTTGAGGGAAATAAAAATCCATTTTTGTCCTCACAGATGATTTCCAGGTTCAACTTGTAAAATTCTAAGACAAGACATTATTTTATTTTCTACATAAACCATTCTTGATGAAAAAGAAAAAGTTTGCAAAAGAGATGCGCTGCTAAGGACATAGTCTACAAAAAGTAGCTGCCATTTTGGATGCCTTCACATCATATCCATATCCATTCAGAATTAAATAGGTTTTGGTATTTACTCTGGCAAACAATATGCTAACAGTGGCTTGGCAATAAAAATATAATATGCTTTAGAGATCCTTGTCTCCAGGCTTATCTTGTTACTAAGATAACATATTGGATTTAGCCAGGAGTTTCTATATCTCTTTCTCATCTACAACAAACTCACCACTATGAAATTTCTATCACTAGGGGAAAATATCCACTTCCTCTTTTTTACATCCAAACGTTCTATAAATTTTTAAAATAGTGTTAGTGCAGTGAACTGACATAATAATATCATTTCATTTTGTTCACTTCATTTGTTCACAGATTTTTTTTTCCCCTCTGTGTATTTGTATTTGCAGTGAGATAAATAATTCTATTTTATGTCTTTTTAAGCATATATCTGACCTTACCTCTTGGACAAAAATGCTTGACGTAGCATCACACAAACTCACCCCCGACTAGCAGTAATAATATATAAATTGCAATAATGATCATAGGCTTATATTATATAAATATATGATGATAGATTTTTATTATATAAATAGCATCATCCACATAAATGACACTTAATGTCAAATTAAAAAAACAAAACCAGATAGGTCTGTGCCCTAAAAATCCTACAGTTTAAAATTTAACTACAATGTAGATAAGAGAAGATGAAGAGAAAGGTGTTGGGAATAAGGATAAGAACTGAATGCAGGAGATTGTTATTTTTTAAACATAAGACATTTTTTCTAACTTAGCTGTATTTTGAATGGCACTTCAGCAAGAAGGGTTGAACCAAATGTTGAATTTAGTCCTTTTTTATTTAATTACTGATAAAGGGAAAGAGAAAGTTCAGAGGAGTAAAATAACATTCATTTAATAAATAAATATGTGGATTTTTTAAAAAAATGAATAAATAAAAGATGAACTTCATCACCATGTGTGGGCAGTCACAAACACTGAAATGCTAAAACAAAAAGATAATTATCTGGAAAATAGTTTGATTTAGCACATAAGCTAAACATAAGGTTGTTGTTTTAGGGAAACTAGGAAGAGGTAAGTGTGTTATTTGTACAAATGCCATGAGTTATGTGTAGAAATGATAAAGGCAGGATATTAAATAAATAAATTATAAATAAAGAAATGATAAACATTATATAATCTATCTATCTATCTATCTATCTATCTATCTATCTATCTATCTATCTATCTATCTATCTATCTATCTATCTATCTATCTATCTATCTTATGAGGGTCTCTGGGAGTAAATTCATGATGGAATTTTAGTAAGGCTGATATCAGTTTTAGATTCTCCAGTTCATCTTCCTGCTTTGGAATCTAGAGGCATGAGAATATAATACAGTTAAGCACATCAATTGAGCAGGAGGATGGCTATTGTTATCTGAAGAAATTTCTCATAAATTGGATTCTGGTTTTGATTATATTACTATTATTGTAAATGTCCTTGAGTCATTGGAAGTGAGAAATGATTGCATAAATAAATATTTCTCCTCTTTCTATCACACACACACACACACACACGACAGATAGATGTTTGAAACATTCCTCCTTTCCCCATTCCACCACTGTGGAACTCCTTCCCTCTGAAAAGAAGGGAAGCAAACAGAACAGGTGGGATAGATTTGTAAAGGCAAAACTCCTTTGAGTTGAATTTGATTTCTGGGCACACAGCCATATACTTTTCTTGCCACAGTATGGATGTAGCTTGCTGTTACCTTCTGGTGGGTTTTTCTTTCTTTCCCAATCTACACTGGCATATGGTGATCTCATATCTTAGTGCTAGCCAGGCCTAACCCTGCTTCGCTTCTGAGCTTTGACATAGCCAAACAGATGCTGGTGGTTATGTTTTCTCAAACTCGCAAAATACTCCCAATTTCAGTTAAGAATTGTGGGCTTAATCTAGAGTAAATAAAAAAGAGTGTTAGTTGCACTGTACATAATTAATGTGATGAGTGGATTTGCCTCTTTATTAGCCAGAAACTCAAACATATCAAATAATACAAGAAAAATCATGCCTGGCTTAGTCAAATTTGTCCCAAGTTGATAATTGTATAGTGCCACTTCAGTAAAGAATACTATTTTTATTAAGTAATATTGGGTTCTACAATGTAAATCTTTAGAAATATCAGGGTTTTTTTCCCTGATCCCAAATAATGTAATAAATATTGATTGCTAAACAATGATGATTTGATGATATAAAATTTTGAAAGCCTCACAGATAGAATGGTCTTGACTGAAACAGTAAAGTCCTTGGCGGGCCACAATTTATTGCTTCATTTGATCCTGGTTACCTGAATGAACATTATCAGTGATACGTTTTAGTTTGACATTTTGAGATTAGGGATGTATTAATCTTACAAATTGCAATCTGTTCTATTGCTTTTACACGGCTGTTTTTAGACTCAATATTTTTTTTCCTTTTTTTCAGATATTTATTTATCATGTATTTATAATTATACTATTCTGCTGAAATCCAGAGGATTCCATTGCTAACGTTTTTCTATATTTTACATGATATATAGGTGGGGTTTATTTAAATGGTCAAGGAGGGAGATAAACACCCCACCACACATCTTCCCTAGCAGCCAAAATGAAATAAGCAGGAAACAGGAAATATCAAAAAGCCAACAGTTCAACCTTGAGGTACATATATTCTCAATTATTATTTATTCATGTGTGGCAGAGTCTTATGAATTCATCTGGGGAATGACATATGCAAGGCATCTTTGATAGCAGTAGCCTTTGCTAGGAGGGCATAAACATTAGCCTGAATAAATTAAAGATGAAGATACTAAAAGATATGTCTTTCCAAAACCCTTGTTACTCTTTGTGTTATCTTTAGCTTTCAACCCTTTTGAACAAAAGCAAATTCTCTGATTACCCTACTTCGACCTATTATTAGAAGATAACCAATGTTCATATTTTTCAGTAAAATGTTTTTAAGCCTATAAAGCAGATGCTTGGATTTTTAAAATGTAAAATAAGGAATTAATTATTCAAAGTATTTTTAAACTTTATAAATGTAAGATCCAGAAACTAAAGAGAATTGGGTATTTGGAAGGATAATAATGGGAATTACTGCCTGATGTTCTTTTAGTTTGGCTTTGTATACAGCCAATGTTTACTTTATGTGCTTTTTTCCTTTTTTTTATTTCAACAGAAATTAATTAAACTAAGAAGCATACTTTGCATAATTAGTTCTGAGTTAAACCATGGGCACCTACATTGCATTTCATGCTATCCATTTGATTTAGAGGAAACCTATGATATATACAATATTATCCATGTAATGCTCACTGTATGAAAAACAGATGAACTGTTTTAAATTTTAAAGATGTTGCCAAACTATATAATTTGGAGTACAAAATTTTCATCCTCTGCTCACTATGAGGCCATCTTGAAGATGATCACAAGTCCAGAGAAGGCATATTTCTTGCTTGGTTTAAGTAATTATCTTTATTCTATTGTCATATACTATACTCAAATCTATACCATTCAGCAGATTTTTTGGGAGGCTAGATGGATGTTGTGAGAAAAGGAGAAAATTGTTTGTAGCAACCCAATTGAATTACCACAAATCCTACTGGAGTGGCTACCTGGAAGTCGACTTCTCTCAGAATTTGCATTTTGGTTAAACGATAATCTTTTGGGATCCAAACCATTTATCACCTATGCAAGAAGCAGAGAAAGAAGTAACAAAATTGGTGCATTAAATAAAAGCTTGGCACAGAAAGGAACTTTATTGTCTTTTTGTATAAGTTTATATCCCGCCCTTCTCCCAAGTCCATTGGGAGAAGGGCGGGATATAAATGCAATAAAACTTCAAACTTCAAAACTTCAAAACTTAAATGAGAGTTCTTTCTGTAATATTAGGTTTGTCAATGGTATAAAGAAACTTTTATTTGTTTCCAATAGAGCAAATCACTTCCAGTGAAGCCCTAAACATGTTCCCTGTTTATTTCTCTCATTTCCTGATTGTACCAATCATTTATTTATATAAAAGGTGCAATGAAGGTAATATTAATAATGCTTTGTAGATATTGATATTGAAAAAATAAAATAAAAATACTACTTTATTTTATTTTGCATAATATATACTGAAAGAATGTTATTAGAATTTAGAGGAAAAATATGAATAATCACATGTTAATATTAGCAATTCTTAACCAGTTCTGGACCCAGTCACAAGATAAAGCTGAGGCTAAATTCAGCAGAAAACCAGTTCAATTGAGATTTAATCAGAGGTTATTTACCTTGATTAGGGTGCATCTCCACTGCCAGAGTGCCATGCCATGACTATCAATCATTCTGGACAGCAGATATGGATGTTGTCATTTTCTACTCATATCCAGCCTCTAGGAAGCATGACTACTGTTCACACTTTTCTGCTTCAAGTTAAATATAGTGGTTTCTGTCTTGTGCTAGCTCAAGTGTTGCTATGCATTGAAATAACACCAAAAGCCTGAATGAAGATAATTATTACAAATACCTGGACATCCTTCAAACTGATATTAGGCATTCTAGCCTTCTTGACTTCAGCATGCTTAATGTCAGCTTGAAGGATGTCCAGATATTTGTAGTAATTGTCTTCATCCAGACTCTTGATTTTCATAGGAAGTTTTGATTCTTTTAGTTTTTACTAGTTTTTCCCATGTTGGTAGTAAGAGTAGC
>NW_015388764.1:0-1835 GCF_001527695.2 Protobothrops mucrosquamatus
GTACACCTTGTTGCTCACTTTCCTCCCCTCCTCTTGTGTTCCTACGTTAGCCACACATCCTACCTTGCTAGAAGTGAATCTACGCTCTATATCTCCAGAATATTTGACCCTTTTTCTTTTCGTATTAGGGTATCCCATCGAGGTGAGTTTCCCATCACCTCCACCTTGTTTCTGCTCGTTGGTTTCACTACCACCCTTCCTATCTCTGGGTGCCTTGCGGGGTATCCTGTCTTGGTTTGTGTCATCTGACGTTCCCCCCTCTTCCTTTTTGCATCCGGCGGCCCTATAGCCATGATCTTTGGTCGTTATTGTCGTCGCCTCTTCCTTGTTACCACTGCTGGTTGCCCAAGAGCGTGTGCTTGCTCCTGCTCTATCCGCTGCTCTATCTAACCGTCCTATTGCTCTGTCTGATCGGTCCTTCTCCCCCTTATCCGAACGATCTCTCCCACCTTCCCCCCCCCGTGGGTGAGACCTCGAAGAGGGTGAGGACAAGGGTTCATGAGCATAGGCTTGCTATAAAAAGGGGAGAACAGTACTCCCAGCTGTGGTCACACATCATGGAGACTGGCCACAAATTCGATCTCGATGGCGTGCAGGTGATTGCCAGCGACAATACCAAAGGTGGCAGGCTGCTCAAAGAGGCTTGGCTGTCAGGTGAGGACTCTATTAACAGGCATATAGACCTATGCCAAGCCCATTTGGCGCTAAGGGCATGGAACACCCGTATCCACCGGTCACTGAAGAGACAGGAGGGGGAGAACCCCCGACCCCAATGCCCTCTGGACGTCGAGGAAATAGATGCCTACCAACCTGAGAGCCTACCCATGATAGAGCACCAATGCCTTCAACGAACGGAGAGACCCATTGATGCCAACGTTCCAACCTTTGGTGGGCCGAATATTCCACCAGATAAGAAACCATCGAAACCACGTATTAACGTATGGCACAACTGCTATCAGGGGGATTACTCCCTCCCCTCCACCCGCACCTCTATCGGCACCCCTGCAGATATATCCACTGCCGCCCCTACGGAGATCTCGACACGAGGGGAAAGGGACCAGCACCGTCCTGCCCCGAGGACAACTACATGCCCTTGGACGACAACCCAATGGATGAACGTGATAGCGTCACCAAGTAAGCCGAAGCTGTCAGCGCGCCCCCCGAGACTCGCCCCGGGAGCGGTTACACGCTCCCGGATGGTAGCCCAACGGATGAAAGCAACAGTGTCGCTAGGCGACCCAGGACTGTCAGCATACCCCCCGAAACCCCTGATACGCCAGGAAACACAGGGAAGTGAGCAGTTCCACCCCATCTCAGGAGCAATCACACGCTCCCGGGCAACTACTCTGCGGATGAATGCAACGTCTCTTGCAGAAGGGGGGGAAGGTGGGAGAGATCGTTCGGATAGGGGGGAGAAGGACCGATCAGACAGAGCAATAGGACGGTTAGATAGAGCAGCGGATAGAGCAGGAGCAAGCACACGATCTCGGGCAACCAGCAGTGGTAACAAGGAAGAGGCGACGACAATAACGACCAAAGATCATGGCTATAGGGCCGCCGGATGCAAAAAGGAAGAGGGGGGAACGTCAGATGACACAAACCAAGACAGGATACCCCGCAAGGCACCCAGAGATAGGAAGGGTGGTAGTGAAACCAACGAGCAGAAACAAGGTGGAGGTGATGGGAAACTCACCTCGATGGGATACCCTAATACGAAAAGAAAAAGGGTCAAATATTCTGGAGATATAGAGCGTAGATTCACTTCTAGCAAGGTAGGATGTGTGGCTAACGTAGGAACACAAGAGGAGGGGAGGAAAGTGAGCAACAAGGTGTAC
>NW_015388764.1:3055-7945 GCF_001527695.2 Protobothrops mucrosquamatus
CCTCCTGTCCGCCCTACCCCCCGTTCTATCTAGTGGCCACCGCCCCCTACCTGCCTGATCTTTCCCCCCCCTCCTGTCGGAACGTCTTTCCCACACCCTCTATCTCTCCTCTTCCCCCAGTCAAAACCCTTTCATTCTCCCGCAAGAAGGCCGGCATTAACTCACTTCCTTCTCCCCCATCGGGTAGCCGGGGGCACACGCCCATCCCTACACCGTTTGCGCTGCTCCCCCCCTCCTCCTGCGGCCGTACCTCTTCCTTTATACGGTCTTTCCCCTGCTCTCCCATACCTTTGGACTCCTCCCTCTCTCTCCCCAACGAAGGCACTTGGCACGTTCGTAAGACAGCCACGCGGGAGCGGGTGATCGCCCCTAAAACAGGACGATGATGCTCTCCTTCTCCTCTTTTTCCAACCTCCTCCCCCTTCCTTCTATCCATATTGTCCCCCGTGCTACCTAGTGGCCGCCGCTCTCTATCTGCCTGATCTCTCCCCCCCCTCCTGTCAAAGTGTCTTTCCCACGCCCTCTATCTCTCCTCTTCCCTCAGTCAAAACACTTTAATTCCTCCGCAGGACGGCCATGCGGGAGCGCGTAACAGCCCCCAACATGGCACCGCGTCGTTCTCCCTCCGTTCCTGCGTCCCTCCGTGGGGCAGCTATCCGGGGGCATGCGGCTGCCCCCAAAATGGCGCTGCATCGCTCCCTCTCTCCTCCTCCCTCTACGGGCGATGTTGCACCCATTCACGGGGTAGCTGCCTGAGAACGCGTAACTGTCTCCCCGGCGTCATCCTGGGGCTGCCCGTCCTTATCTCCCCGTGCCTTCAGGTGCGCCGGGGGCTCCAAAACCTCCAGGGGGCATCTCAAACCACCGGAGTCGTCCTCCCACGTCATTGTCTTCCTCTGCCGGGTCCCCATCCGGGGGCGAGTAACCGTTCCTGGGGCAGGTCCTGGGGGATGCATGCGTGGCCCCAAGGTGACAGGTGGTGCCGCGGGAATGTCCCAAGGCAAACAGCCAGTAGGGGTAACGGGGGGTGGGGATAGGCGATCCTCACGGCGGTTGCTGTGTCGCCTGCCGGCCTGTGTCCACATCAGTTCATCCCCTTTCCTTGAGGCGTTCGGCCCGCTCAATCCACCCAAGATCGGGATGCTGGTATCTGCGGGTTTCTCTATGCGCCCGGGGCAGTCATGTTCCATACCGGGGGGACGTTCACCTAAGCGGGCGCCTGTCTCACCGTTGTTCCGGGTGTTGTTCTGGGGGTGTTGGGGGTTCCCCCCTCCTCCTCCTCTCGTCTCCCCCAAGGTCTACGGGTACGAGTGCACCATGTCCTTAAAGCCAGATGTGCTTGGCACAGGTCTACATGTCTGTTAATGGAATGTTCCCCCGACAACCAGGCCTCCTTTAGAAGTCTACCACCCTTGGTGCTGTCGCCAGCGATCACTTGCACGTTGTCCATGTCAAACTTATGGCCGGTCTCCATCATGTGCACCCATAGTTGGGAATACGGCTCTCCCCTCCTTATGGCGAGCCTATGCTCGTGGACCCTTGTTCTAATTCTTTTCGAAGTCTCTCCCACGTAATTAGCCGAACACTCGTTGCACTTGATTTTATATACAACGCCTGACTTCTCTGCCGTGGGGAGTGGGTCCTTGGGCCTCATGACGCCAGACCGTAGCATGCAGCTGGGTTTATGGGCCACCCTGACTCCATACGGGGCCTTCAGTCTAGCCGTTGCCTCTGAGACGTTACTGATATAGGGAAGGGTGATCTGCCTAAAGACGTACTTCACGTTTCAGGGCGTCACGTATGAACAGATCAGAGGTACCCCCATGGGATCGCCCATTTCTAGCGTCATAGCGGAGGCCGTGCTGCAGTGGTTAGAGCAGGTGGCGATGGCCCAGTACTGCCCCAAGTTCTGGGCCTGCTATGTCGATGACACCTTTGTTGTCAAGAGGGACCGGAAGGCTGACTTTGTGGAGGTGCTTAATTCGGTTTATGCGGACATACAGTTCACTGATGAAGAAGAACGGCAGGGAGAACTGGCATTTCTAGACATTCTGGTCCGTCGCCGGGTAGATGGAACCCTCCAGACCAGGGTGTACCGCAAACCGACGCACACCGATAGGATGTTGCATTTTGACAGCAATCATCCTATGGCCCACAAGGTCAGCTGCATCAGGACCCTCTTCAAGAGAGTGAACTCCCACTGCAGCACGGCCAGAGCTAGGGTGGAGGAGAGGAGACACCTCCTCCAAGTGTGTAAACGTAACGGGTACCCCTTAGGGATTGTCAGGAGGTACAGTGCCCTTTCCAGACCCCCGGGTAGCCAATGGCCCGAAGGACTGTCCCCCCAGGTGACCCGGGTCACCCTTCCCTATATCAGTAATGTCTCAGAGGCAACGGCTAGACTGTTGGCCCCGTATGGAGTCAGGGTGGCCCATAAACCCAGCTGCACGCTACGGTCTGGCGTCATGAGGCCCAAGGACCCACTCCCCACGGCAGAGAAGTCAGGCGTTGTGTATAAAATCAAGTGCAACGAGTGTTCGGCTAATTACGTGGGAGAGACTTCGAAAAGAATTAGAACAAGGGTCCACGAGCATAGGCTCGCCATAAGGAGGGGAGAGCCGTATTCCCAACTATGGGTGCACATGATGGAGACCGGCCATAAGTTTGACCTGGACAACGTGCAAGTGATCGCTGGCGACAGCACCAAGGGTGGTAGACTTCTAAAGGAGGCCTGGTTGTCGGGGGAACATTCCATTAACAAGCAACGGGTGGAAACTGATCAAGGAGAGAAGCAACTTAGAACTAAGGAGAAACTTCCTGGCAGTTAAACAATTAACCAATGGAACAACCTGCCTCCAGAAGTGGTGAATGCTCCAACACTGGAAGTTTTTAAGAAGAGACTGGACAGCCGTTTGTCTGAAATGGTGTAGGGTTCCTGCCTGGGCAGGGGGTTGGACTCGATGACCTCCAAGGTCCCTTCCAACTTTATTATTATTATTATTATTATTACTACATCTGGCTTTAAGGACATGGTGCACTCGTACCTGTAGACCTTGGGGGAGACGAGAGGAGGAGGAGGGGGGAACCCCCAACACCCCCAGAACAACACCCAGAACAACGGTGAGACAGGCGCCCGCTTAGGTGAACGTCCCCCCGGTATGGAACATGACTGCCCCGGGCGCATAGAGAAACCCGCGGATACCAGCATCCCGATCTTGGGTGGATTGAGCGGGCCGAACGCCTCAAGGAAAGGGGATGAACTGATGTGGACACAGGCCGGCAGGCGACACAGCAACCGCCATGAGGATCGCCTATCCCCACCCCGTTACCCCTACTGGCTGTTTGCCTTGGGACATTCCCGCGGCACCACCTGTCACCTTGGGGCCACGCATGCATCCCCCAGGACCTGCCCCAGGAACGGTTACTCGCCCCCGGATGGGGACCCGGCAGAGGAAGACAATGACGTGGGAGGACGACTCCGGTGGTTTGAGATGCCCCCTGGAGGTTTTGGAGCCCCCGGCGCACCTGAAGGCACGGGGAGATAAGGACGGGCAGCCCCAGGATGACGCCGGGGAGACAGTTACGCGTTCTCAGGCAGCTACCCCGTGAATGGGTGCAACATCACCCGTAGAGGGAGGAGGAGAGAGGGAGCGATGCAGCGCCGTTTTGGGGGAAGCCGCATGCCCCCGGATAGCTGCCCCACGGAGGAACGCAGGAACGGAGGGAGAACGACGCGGTGCCATGTTGGGGGCTGTTACGCGCTCCCGCGTGGCCGTCCTGCGGAGGATTGAAAGAGTTTTGACTGAGGGAAGAGGAGAGATAGAGGGCGTGGGAAAGACACTTCGACAGGAGGGGGGGAGAGATCAGGCAGATAGAGAGCGGCAGCCACTAGGTAGCACGGGGGACAATATGGATAGAAGGAAGGGGGAGGAGGTTGGAAAAAGAGGAGAAGGAGAGCATCATCGTCCCGTTTTAGGGGTGATCACCCGCTCCCGCGTGGCTGTCTTACGAACGTGCCAAGTGACTTCGTTGGGGAGAGAGAGGGAGGAGTCCAAAGGTATGGGAGAGCAGGGGAAAGACCGTATAAAGGAAGAGGTACGGCCGCAGGAGGAGGGGGGGAGCAGCGCAAATGGTGTAGGGATGGGCGTGTGCCCCCGGCTACCCGATGGGGGAGAAGGAAGTGAGTTAATGCCGGCCTTCTTGCGGGAGAATGAAAGGGTTTTGACTCGGGGAAGAGGAGAGATAGAGGGTGTGGGAAAGACGTTCCGACAGGAGGGGGGGGAAGATCAGGCAGGTAGGGGGCGGTGGCCACTAGATAGAACGGGGGGTAGGACGGACAGGAGGAAGGAGGAGGAAATTATGAATAGGGGAGAAGGAGAACAACATCGCCCCGTTTTAGGGGTGATCACCCGTTCCCGCGCGGCTGCCCTATGGACGTGCCAAGGAACCCCAGTGGGGAGAGAGAGGGGGGAGGTTAAAGGCATGAGAGAGAAGGGGAAAGACCGAATAAAGGGAGGGGTACGGCTGCAGGATGAGAGACAGGAAGGAAGGAGGAGAGAGGGTGAGTGGGGTGATGATGCAGGGATAGGAACAGCTCTGGTAGATCAGCTGAATGGAGTGAGAACGGGGTTAGAACGGCGATTGGCCAGTAGAGCGTTACGGTAGCACCCATGGGCCGGGTGCAAAGGTGGCTTGATTATAAGAAGCGCCCTCCCATTGACCTACATAGATCCCTGAAGATGCCGGCAGAGAGCCGGTGAAAGCTTGGATCACTATTTATTAAAACTTTTAAAAAACTTTTTAAAGGTTTTATTTTTCCTGGTGCTCATTGTCGCTTGCGTGTTTTTATCATATATATATATATATATTGTTTAAAATCCTAAAAACCGA
>NW_015388764.1:11633-12991 GCF_001527695.2 Protobothrops mucrosquamatus
AACACTAACGTCGGCACAGGAGGTATCGAAGGATTTCTCTTTTTCCGCGTAAGCACCCTAGAAGAGATAGTTCTGGACATTGAGGGGCCCTTTTCAGTAATTGGCTTTAAAAAACAGAAAAGGAGGAGTTGTAATTATCCCAGACTCCCAAAAGATTCTTATATCAAAAATTACAAAACATCTATTTGATTCAAAACCTGGGGCTCTAAGAGTTGAAGCCTGAACCCTGATCCATCAGCCAACGCAACAGACTTTCCTGCCTATTCTTTCATTACCAGTGTGTGGATTTGTTGGCATCCTTTTGCCCTCATCCCTTCTGTTGATATCTGTTCCCATTCCCTGTTTCTTCCCACTACGGGTCCCGGGGGTATCTGGTTTACTCTTGATGTTGTCATCCCTCTTACTGGGGCTCCAAGTGCTTCCCCCCCCCTCTCTAGTTGCAGAGTGATGTTTTCTTCCTGTTCCATATTCCCCTTTCCTTTTTCCTTTTCTACACTGGTGTTGTGCACTTTGGTGTTCATGCTCTCACCCCCCACCTCAGCGGTCTCCGTATTGGCTGTCTCCCGTCGTTCCATCCGCTGGTGGCTATCATTCCTGTTTAAAACGGGTCTCTCCCGCCTCCCCTGGGTGGGGTCCAGCTGTGAAAAGGGGGGGTATCTCTCATCCATGGCTCCTCGTCTACCCACGGGGTGAGGAGGCAAACTGCCCTTCCCCCCTTTACTACGCGAATGGGTCATCATTCCACCTCCTCCCTCCCTCCGCATTAGGCACCCCTCTTTGTTATCGTATCCAGCATCAAGTTCTAAGCCCTCATTGCCGGGTCTTCTAAATTCTCTCCTGTTGTCGTCATTCCTCCCCCATCCGAAAGGTGGGGGTCTAGTGAGACGCTGTTGGGGCATGCATGGATCGTCCTTCCGGTGGATTCTTTTCCCTCCGTTCTCTGGGGGGGATCAATCGCCAGTATGCATCCGCGTGTGTCTGAGGGCAGCAGGTTTCTCAGCTGTTCGTCGGGATAGTGTTGCTGCCTTCTTGGTACCGGGGGGTGTTGTATTGGAGATCAGTTGGAATCCTGTGTGTCCGTTCAAAACGGGGATTGAATGCAGTGTCATATCTTCGATCTTGTGGACATCGGTCAAAATGTTTGTATCAAGTGGGGTGGTGAATTTGAATTTGAATTTTATTATATTTATACCCCGCCCTTCTCCCGGAGGACTCAGGGCGGCTTACAGCCAGTTTAAAAACAATTTATACAATACAATACAAAATTTAAAAAATGATTAAAAATAAATATTTAAATAGGCCGCTTCTAATAAAATTTAGTTAAAACCAATTTAAAATGCCCCTAGGCCAGTCCTGCC
>NW_015388764.1:16261-17895 GCF_001527695.2 Protobothrops mucrosquamatus
AACCGCCGCAGCATGATACCGTGGTCCACAGTATCAAAAGCCGCCGAGAGGTCCAAAAGAACTAGGACAGAGGAATAGCCCCTGTCCCGGGCCCTCCAGAGATCATTAACCAACGTGACCAATGCCGTTTCCGTGCTGTAACCCGGCCTGAAGCCCGACTGGAGAGGGTCTAGATAGACTGTTTCCTCCAGGTGCCGAGTTGTTGGAGCACTGCTTCCACTATGATGCTAGAGATGGGAGAGCCCATGGGTGTCCCTTTGATCTGTTCGAAGATGGTGCCCTGAAAGGTGAAGTAGGTTGTAAGGCATATTTCTATAAGTCCCACGAGGTCTTCTGTCTGCAGGGAGTCCTGGTGATGACCCCCTTCGGTGTTCATCAACCGGTCTCTCAGGACCGAGATGGCTAAATTCTGGGGGATGGAGGTGAAGAGAGAGGTAACATCGAATGACACCATCATCTCATCTTCCTCCACCCTGAGGGTCTTGATCTTAGTCAGGAACTCCTCTGCAGATTTGACCATTGTGGGGTTGCCATCCACAAGGTGGCAGATACGAGTACTAAGCCACTTCGCTAACCCCAAGGTGGGTGTACTTCTGAATGAAACAATGGGGCGAAGCGGGGTGCCTTCCTTGTGGATTTTTGGCAGCCCGTAAAACCTAGCAAGTGCCGTGTCGCAAGGGCGTACTTTCTTCAGGGTGTCATCTCCAATCTTTTTGCTGCGCTTAAGGTTATCTAGTAAATTGTTAATTCTATTCCTAAGTGTCACTGAGGGGTCTTTCCCAATTGCTCTGTAGGCTGTTCTATCGTTAAGGAGCTCTAGCGCTTTGGTTGTATATAGTGTCTTATCCATGACAACAGTCACTCTCCCTTTGTCTGCAGGGAGTATGACGATGGTGTCGTCTCTTTTAAGTTGTCCTAGGGCTTCAATTTCTTCCCTGGACAATGTATGATAGTGTCTGTGACTCGTGAGTAGCCCAGTGACTTGTTGTCTTATAGAGCTTCTAACGTCCTCATCTGTCCCTATGCGATACATAGCAGGTTCCAATGCTGCTACAAAATCTAAAGCATGCGCATCCATAAGGTTATGACCTGCATCACGCTGCAGCAGGGTGAGTTGTGAGTGGGTTAATACCCTAGAGGAGAGGTTACAGACCAATCCATCCATAAAGTTATTACCTTTCGACTCACCGTACTTAGGAACCCTAGGCAAGGAGACAGACAGCATGAGAGGGAAAAACAACTGGAGAGACACGGAGGCAACGGATAGCCAAAAAAAGGGGGGGGAAGGAATACGCTTAATTTAGGAGCCTGTGGTGAGGAGATGGATAGTGATGCACGTACAGGTAAGGGGAGTAGAAGAAAAAGAACAAATACAGCATCGACCAGTGCTAAGGATACACTTAAAACACAGCCCAATCAACTAGGACCGGTGACGAGGTCCAGGAGCCGGGTGCAAACATTGACCAACTCTATAAAAGACACTCCCATTGACTGGCGTTAAGCCCTGATGATGTCGGTAGTTTTCCGACAAAAGCTCGGTATTTTATTAAACTTTTCTAGTTTAAATTTTTCCTGGTGTTCATGTTTGTTTGTTTTTTACAGTATGATTATACCCAGGAATCGTATTTTTAATG
>NW_015388764.1:19563-34008 GCF_001527695.2 Protobothrops mucrosquamatus
TTGTAGATGAAGTATGTGTTGGATAGGCAGTGGTTGGTCAGATCTAGGATGTGCTTGGGGGGGTTATATTTGTTTTGGATAGCTGTCAAGTCTTCTTTGATTGGCACTTGGGTGAAGAGGGATATGACATCGAAGCTCACGAGTAGGTCACTGGGCTGTAAGTTTTGTTTCTTTATGATCTCTATGAACTGGAATGAGTCAAACTCACACGTCAAAAACTCATTCCAGTTCATAGAGATCATAAAGAAACAAAACGTACAGCCCAGTGACCTACTCGTGAGCTTCGATGTCATATCCCTCTTCACCCAACTGTTTAATTAAAAGCTGAGCCTTTTGTCAGTCAACACTACCGACATCATCAGAGTGTGATGCAAGATTGCTGGGAGTCCTTCTTATGCTGCCGGGCGACTTTGCGCTTGGCTCTTTGACGTAGTTACTGGTCCATCCGTTCTCTCCATCTGGTTTCTTAAAGGGGCCACGTCCTTTATTGTGTTAATGCTCTCCGAGGTTGCTGTTTCCTTCCTCCTGGATCTAACCACTCTCTGTTTCTGCTCGCCCACTCTCTCTCTATATAGTAACCATTTTATATTGATACTTATAGTGTTACTATGTAATCATTGTTTTGTTATTTTGTAATTATTATTTTGTAGCCAATTGCCTGAGTGGATGCTTTATGTATATTGGAAAAGTAAAAGTCTCATGTTAAACATACAGGAGATTGCTTACATGAAAAGAGCACGGTAAGGGGAGGGGGAAAATAAGTTACGGATGGAGCCTGGGTTGCTGTGTATGAGTCATCATCTTGGAATTGTTTTTCTGTGCTATCTTGCTCCTGATACAGAGACCTGATTTTTTTGTTCTGAAAAGGTATAAAAGGTGGAAGACATCTTTCCTGGTTGTTGCCTTCATCCTTCTACCAGCCACAAAGAGGGATGAGGTAACCCCTCTCTGTTTTGATCAAAATAAAGTTGTAATTCTTTGCTGAAACCTCGGCTCAGGAGTTTCTTTTGGCTCTTTTAAATTCCTGAGTAGCACTGGGACAATTGTGAGGCTAAGTGGAAAACCTCACAGTATATTATGTGCAGCCTCTCTACCTGCAGCAAATCCTTCAGCTCATTCCCCTAAGGCAGGGGTGTCAAACTTCCAGCCCACGGGCCAGTTGCATCATATGGAGGTTGCGCCCACCCCAGCTCCAGCAATGCAAAAAAAGTTGTGATATGTTGTGACATGTCAAGTGACGTGGCAAGTTTGACACCCGTGCCCTAAGGAGCTTCTAATCTTAGTTGCATTAAAAAAAAATGCTTTCACAAATCTTTACTATGTAGGTAACGTCTGTTTGGCAAAATGACAATTTCCATTGCTAAGCAAGATAGTTGTTAAGTGAGTTTTGCCCCATTTTACAACCTTTCTTGCCACAATTAAGTGAATCGCTGCAGTAGTCAAGTTAGTAACATGGTTGTTAAGTGAATCTGGCTTCCCCATTGACTTTGCTTGTCAGAAGGTTGTAAAAGGGGATCACATGACCCCAGGACACTGCATCGGTCATAAATATGAGTCAGTTGCCAAACATCTGAATTTTGATCACTTGACCATGGGATGCTGCAATGATCATAAGTGTGAAAAATGGTCATAGGTTACTTTTTCAGTGCCATCGTAACTTCAAATTGTCACTAAACAAACTGTTGTAAGTCGAGGCCTACCTGTGTCAAGACCAGAACCAGATTCTGGCTTCACACATACACACAGTGTGCTGATTACTACAAACTTCCCCACCACCACTGTAGCCTTGACCAGGCGTCTCCAAACTTGGCAACTTTAAGACTTATGGACTTCAACTCCCACAATGCTGGCAGGGGAGTTCTGGGAGTTGAACTTCACAAGTCTTAAAGTTGCCAAGTTTGGAGACGTCTGGTCAACGCTACAGTGGTGGTGGGGAAGTTTGTAGTAATCAGCACACTGTGTGTATGTGTGAAGCCAGAATCTGGTTTATTACTTTCCAGACTGGATGGTCTGCAATGTTAGCATTGTCTTCTGCTAACCTGGGTTTAACATTTCGTGTGAACTCAGCCACTGAGCAATGATCCCAGCAGCTGAAATGAGCATCAACCATCAGTAGATATGCTGGCTGCTCCTTGTTCTTCCTAACATCATTTCCCTTTTTAACTCATTTTTTAAAAAAAAAACAGTCAGGGATGGCTATTTGGATAAATAATTGCATTTTGGGGGTGGGGGGTGTTTCTATTGAGAGTTGATCCCATTCATCCTGTCTTTTGGAAGCCCGGGGCTGGAAGCCTTTATGTTTCTAGCTTAGAAGGATTACAGTGTTCAAGAAGGGATGCTCGAACCTATTAAGGACGAAAGTTAAAATTTCCAAATTGTACCCGTTTCTCCCAGCACCCCTCTTTAGAGACACCAAAACTCAAGACTTTCTTAGCAAGCCTGAAAATACGTTCTCCTACAGGAGTTGGGTGACTCTTCTATATTTTCTCTCTAGAGGAGAATAAGGGAACTTACTTCACGCACCGCCCCCGCTGGCGTGTTTTCATCTCCAGGTCTCCGCCCCCTTTTGAACGTCACCCGCGAGGCCTGCTGAGCAACCAATCAAAAGAGAGGAAAGGGGGAGGCGCGGCCAATGAGTGAGTCCGTCGGCCAGCGAGTCGGGCCTGGAGAGCAAAAGAAGCTGGGCGTGGAGCCGGGGAGTCACGTGATTGGGCTGACCGGGCAAGGTGGCCCAGGTGTCGGTGGCAGGGGCGACCACCTCCGAAGACGACGACAACCCACACCACCTCTCTCATCATGTCCCGGTGGTTCTTCCCATGGTCGAGGTCAATCAAGAAGCGGGCCTGCCGCTACCTGCTGCAGCATTACCTGGGCCACTTCCTGGAGGAGCGGCTCGGCTTCGAGCAGCTCAGCCTCGACCTCTATGTGGGCGCCGGACGCCTTACCCATCTCCACCTCGACATCTAGGTGAGGGTCTCCGCTGTGGTGGAGCAAAGGGAAGGGAAAGGAGGCGAGAAGGGCCTGACTGGCTTTCTGGGCAGGCAGAAAACCTACCGGTGCAGCTTCCTCTTCTCTCTTGGCGGCCTGCTGGGCCCTCTCTCTCCCCCGTCTCCCCGAGTATCCTTGGGATTACAAGTCCCATCATCCCCACCCTCTGAAAGAGGCAGCTGCCTAAGAGGCTGGGATGATGGGTAGTGTAGTTCCAACTCAATCCCCAGAGGGGATTGGGATGGGCTTCCCCACGAATGGATACAAGCATGCATCCATAAGCGATGTTTCTCAACCTTGGCCGCTTTCAGATGGGTGGAGTTCAACTCTCAGAATCCCCCAGCCAACTGGCTGGGGGATTCTGGGAGTTGAAGTCTACCCATCTGGCATTCGTGAAGGCTGAGAAACTACCATAGAACATACTATCACATGCCTGTAGATCCAGAGCTCTGTTGGGCTTGAGGTGTGTTTAGCAATCTGCATGTTTTGTACATGTGTATGTCACTTTATCTAGAGATACACACAAATACAGAATTTTGTAGATTTTGGGGGTATATATGCATGTGTGGACATGCATACTCCAAAAACTATTAATATTCATGTATTATTCTATATATTTAACATGTAATTGTGTGTTTCGGTATGTACATTGGTACATATAAACACATACTGTATACTGTTTACCATATACCAGAAAGCGGGAGACAGTGAGTTCTAGTCCCGCCTTAACCATGAAAGCCAGCTGGGTGACTTTGGGGTAAGTCCCTTTCTCTCATCCCAGTTCACCTCACAGGGTTGTTGTGAGGAAAATAGGAAGAGGAAGGTGCATTGGATATGTTCAGCACTTTGAGTTATTTGTAAAAATAATAAAAGGCAGGATACAAATATAGTATAACATTTTATAGCCTTGTATGTGTGTGTATTATATATATTATATATATTTATATATAATAAAGGCAGCTTACAAATATATCAGTAAAATATATATACATGGAAAGGTATAGAATATACATATACATTTATAAATATCACTATATAAATATTTATACATGTCTACATATTTAGAACATGGAATAACAGAGTTAGAAGGGACCTTGGAGATCTTCTAGTCCAGGGCTTTTCAACCAGTGGTACGGGTACCACCTGTGGTACATTGGCACCTGGCAGGTGGTACGTGACCATCCTAGAAAAGTGGTAGCGGGGGAGGGGAATGAGCTGAACCGGTGGCAGCACCGCACAAGCCTGACCGAGAGATGGCTGGAGCTGCAGGGCTGTCAGGGCTCAGCAGAAGCACCAGGATCAGTGCCGCTTTCCAGCTGATCGGCGCTTCTTTGGGATTGTCAGGGTTCAGCAGAAGCGCCAGGATCAGCGCCAGGCTCCAGCTGGAGCCCGGCGCTGATCCTGCCGCTTCTGCTGAGCCCAGAAGAAGCGCTGATCAGCTGCAAAGCAGCACTGATCCTGGCACCTCTGCTGAGNTTTACATTCAGATGCTTGGCAACTGATTCATATTTATGATGGTCACAGTGTCCCAGGGTCATGTGAAGTGACCAAAACCGGCTGCAACCACCCAGCAGATGGGGGGAATAAAAACCAAACACCCCCACCCCACCCCCGCTGCCAATCCTCAACAGAAATGCTCAGAACAATGAAAACCTCGGACAGGAGGAAGAGCGCCGTCGGGTGGGCAGGCAGGTGTCTTACTCGGCTGTGGCTTGGGGGGCACTTTTTTCAGTGCCATTGTAACTTCGAACAGTCACTAAGTGAAGTGTTGTAAGTCGAGGACTACCTGTACTTCATCAGTTTTTCCCTTTTTTTGTCATCAAGTTTTTGACACCTTGCTAGGCAACTGGTGGTACTCGGATGTTGCCATATCCTAAAAGTGGTACAATGGGTGAAAAGGTTGAAAAGCCCTGTTCTAGTCCAACCCCCTGTTTGAGCATGAGACTATACCATTTTAGACAAGTGGCTGTCCAGTGTATATACATATCCACATCCACATACATATACACACAAACAAATATATATTTCTATATATACTTTTTAAAGTGAGAGAGCAGCTATAGTTATATCATCATCATAATGCTAGTGTTTTTCCTGCAGGTGCAGGTCCGCTAGCTATATTTATTTATTTGTTAAATTTATTTGCCTCCTATCTTGCTGAGGGGGTTACTCTAGGGCAGGGGTAGGCAACCTTGGATCTTTTATGACTTGTGGACTTCAATACCCATGCTGACTCAGGAATTCAGGGAGTTGAAGTCCACAAGTCATAAAAAAGCCAAGGTTGCCTACCCCTGCTCTAGGGCTAATTTACTGTACTATATATAAATATCTGCATCTTGCTAGGGGTGTGTATTCTCAGCTGGGAAAGAAACCGAGAAGTCTACAAAACCCTGTTGCTACTTTTCACAACAACCCTGCATTGCTCCAAGCTGGAAATGAGTTGAATTTGGAACATGCCTTAAAATCGCTTCCCAACAGCCCTGTGAGGTAGGAGATGGCACTCCTCTTTCTGCCTGACAGCCCAGTAGAGAGACCTCATGGGGGGGGGGGGTGGCACCCTCATTTCCTTCTCATAACATGTTCTGACCCGGCTCCCCAAACACAACAGACATGCCAAATAGTCTCTAACGTTCCTTTTATTTCAGGAACGCCAGCAGTTTCACAAAGCCTCCAAACAACGGTGCTCGCTCCCTTTTCCCCTGTAGGGGTCTCCCAATACCCAGAGTTACTCTTAGTCTCACCACGCTTGCAGCCAAAAGTCCTTCAAGCAAGCTGGCTATTTTTCAACAGAAGACACGCCCATGCTTAGAAGGCGCTCAGGCTCCCAGCACCACAGGATCTGCGGAAAACTCCAGCAAACTTCCAGTTAGAAGTGTCAGGAGTTCCAAACTACAAGTGGCTGACCAGCAGGAAGACGAATAGTTGTCTACCACACCTATTTATCTCCGCCCCTGCCTTTTATCCACAACTGAGGGTGGGGCTCCGTTAGCAGCGGTGACTCTTTGCCCTGAAGACCGCCCCATAGCCTCTCGCTGTTCTCCTCTTCTCAGCTTCCACCGCGCCCGCACATCAATCACTGGCCCTGTGTGATCCTCCTCTCCTGACTCACTTGCCTCAAGGCATGGAGGTCTCAGCCTTTCCATCTGAGGGCTGGCAGATGGCCCAGGCTCCGCCTCTGTCCCTGGCTTTGACAGCTCCATTCCTTTGTTGGATCTTTCAGATGGCCCTGATGCTGGGGCCGGCGCCCATTCCTGAGCTTCTTCATCTGAATCGGTTGATGAGTTCTCCGGCGGCCGACAGGGCACAACACACCAGCCCTGTGAGGTGGTGGGGAGGGTCCAGCGACAACATGATGCGCCTTGCTAGGAGTGTGCTCCTGAGTATCAACATGTTGTTAATAACATGGTTGTTAAGTGAATCTGGCTTTCCCCATTGACTTTGCTTGTCAGAAGGTCACAAAAGGTGATCACATGAATCCGGGACACTGCAACTGTCGCGAATATATGCCAGTTTCCATGCATTCAAATTTTGATCATGTGACCACAAGGATGCCGCAACAGTCATAAGTCACTTTTTTCAGTGCCATTGCAAATTTGAACAGTCACTAAATGAATGGTTGTAAGTCGAGGACTACCTGTATTGATTCTGACAATCTGAAATGAGCTACTTGAGACCTGATGCACCTTGATTTACAAAGAACACCCCCATTCCTTTGACTTTTCCCCTCTCCCTCTAAAACCACCTAACCATAATATCCCCGTTTTTATGGAAAGAAAAGTCTATATTCTGACATTTCTGGTTTGCTGCCAGCTGTCAACTTCTGAAACAAACCTGACTGAAGCCATCTTTTTCATTTTAAGTTGCCACTTAGATGGGGGGGAAAGGGGGGAAGTAGTATTGCTATTTGTATTGCTAGACAAAACACTAAACAGTCCTGTGGGAACCAAATGCCAATGTAGTGACAAACTGAACGGAAGCCATTTTTCATTTCGTCTTTGTTGCCACAGTTTAGTTTAGAGATTTTAGAAGCCGCCTCCCCGCATCCAAAGCCACCAGCTTTAACTTCAAGTCCAGTGTGGAGGTGAAGCCCGGATCGTCATCAGTGGCGGACTAGCCCTGACCACTGTTGATGTCGTGACAGCCCTGATTGTCGAGATCGGTTTGTTAGCCCTGAACGGTGCCACCTCTACGTGAGCCCTGACCAGTACTGACACCACGTTAGCCTGGACCGCCATCGGCGCAGAGCAAGCCCTGGTCATCACCGATATCCTGATAGCCCCAACCGATACTCACGTCGGGCTAGTCCAGACCGTCATCGATACCAGGCCAGTCCCGACCGCCATTACAGACACCACACCAGTCCAGGGCCCCTGCCAAGGATTGATCGGGCAGGAGGAATCCAGCGTGACCTGGTACAACAGTATGGGTGGCTGCACGCTCTCTTAGACAGCAACCCATAGCAGCTCCTCCTTTCAAACCCATGTTTGATGGAGACCCCGAGAAGCTAACCTTCTTTCTGAACCAGGTGCGTTCTTATATGAACAGAAATGCCAATGCTTATCCGGACCCTGCTGCTATGGTCGATGTAATAGTGGCGAACCTAGAGGGAGAGGCATTGGAGTGGCTAAATATCTTGCACAACGAACAAGCACCTGAGCCGTGGGACTACAATCTGTTCATCCGAGGGTTGAGAACCTGATTTGAAGATGAATCCATAGCTTTACAGGCTGAGCAGGACATTCACAAAGTCAGATGGGGGTAGACCAGCAAAAGAATATGTGTGTGAATTCCGGAGAGTGGCAGGCCAAATTGAGCAGTGGCCAGAATGATCCCTGGTTCACCATTTCAAGAATGGCTTAGACCCCAATCTGTTCCAGGCCTGTGTCTACCGAGGAATTCCTGACCAACTTTAGGAATGGTATCGTGTGGCAGTGAAAATGGACATCGAGCTGACCCGCTACAAGAAACCGCTGACTCCTGCACCTGGACCCAGATCAGACCAGACAAGGTGGCCACCTGCCCAGCGAACCCCAGCGACTGGGACGAGTGAACCCCCAAAACCATCTTTGGGACCACCAATCAAGTGTTTTAGATGTGGCCAGTCGGGTCACCGTGCTGCATCTTGTCCCATTCCTTTCCCTCAACAGAAAAGCAGCTCAGCCCCACCAGATAAGAGGAAAGGAAGCCAGCCATCCGCCAGAGAGAAATCAAATTGTATTACTCAGCAGCAAGCTACCCAAGTCACCCCACCTACTCAAGAAAAAATAGAGACCTCAGCTACAGCCGTCATCACACCTGCTCCATATGACAGCGATGACGAGGCGTCCAAATGGACTTGCGAGTGTTGGTAGACTTGGTGTCATGCCTCCGTCCGAGCCTGGCTCCGAGGAAGACATGGAGTTCTCTGTTGAGGCCCCCCAGGAGGGGGTGTCTGGCTTCGGAGGACTGTAGGGAGGAGCAGGCTGAGGCAGGCCAGGGCCCTTCAGGTTTGGAACAGGGAAGGCAGAGTTCAGGCGAGGAGCAAGCCCCCCCCCACCTGATCCTAGAGCAAGGAGAGCAGAGAGGAGGAGAGAACAACGGAGGCAGGCTCAATTGCTCGGGAGGAGAGCGTCCTGCCCCACTCCACAAGGCACACCTGGGGATTAGGATTTAAGGAGATGCTGTGGGTGGGGCATTTGCCGGGAACAAACGTGGTATCTTGAGATAGTTGTGAATTGTGCTCTTGTCTTTGTTTAACCTGGACACTTTGAATTCCGGACCAGTTTGTTTCCTGCTTCATGACCACAGACTGCATTCCTGAGTCTCTCCTTGCAGTTTGCAGGCAAGCTGAGAGTTAAAAGGACTCTTTATGTTTTCTTGTTATCTGTCTTGTCTTGAGAATATTGTATACTTCCCTGGCTGTATTGGTTGAACTCTTGCCAGCATATGTGGGAGCTTTTGGGGAACATTGGCAGTGATTAAAGGACTGTTGCTCTTGCCAGCCGACTGCTTTGCCTCCATTCAGGGCCCTGGGTCATCGCACTCGGGGTGTTCACACTGCCTAATCAGCCTCCCAATTGTCCTTAAATTAGGCATCAGAGTGAGGCAACTTTCCAACCCCATGAAATTTGAACAGGCAGATGGATCTTTAATAGGAGGAACCTTAATTACCAACCTAATGGAGCCAGTGCGACTAGAAGTGGGTGAACTTTGGGAATTCATTCGATTCGTGGTGGCTCCGAAAATGACTGAAGCAGTGATTCTAGGGCTAGCTTGGTTAGACAAGTGGAAACCCTTTATATGGTGGGAGAACGGAATGAGAACTTTGAGGTTACCCATAGGGCCCTCACCTCCCAGCTCCTCCCATGACGTTAGCGGAGAAGCGAACCCACCATCTGAACCAATAAAGACAGCAACAATTCTCCTGCCAGGAGTGCCTCTCATTTCCAGCGAATACCGAGACTTAGCAAAAGTGTTTAGCGAGGCAGAATGTGATGTCCTGCCACCTCACAGAACAAATGAATGTGATTGTGCCATTGAAATTTTGCCGGGGGCCAAGTTACCAAAGCCAAAGATGTATGCCATGACCCCCCTCAAGGTGGAAGGATTATGGCAGTATATCGACAAGAATTTAGCCAGCGGTTTCATCGAGCCTGCCAAATCTAAAGTAGCGGCCCTGGTGCTATTCAAAGAGAAAAAAGATGGGTCGCTTAGGCTCTGTGTGGATTTTAAGGGCCTCAATGGAGTGAGTGTGGAAAATATGTACCCCCTTCCCTTAATGAAAGACTTGTTAACTCATCTGGCGAAGGGGAGAATCTTTACCAAATTAGACCTAAGAGAGGCGTACTACCGCATGAAGATTAGAGAAGGCGATGAATGGGAAACTGCTTTCAACAGCCCTCTGGGTAGCTATCAGTTTAAGGTCATGCCATTTGGATTACAGGGGGCACCTGCCATGTTCATGCAGTTGATTAACCAGGTGCTACAAAAACATTTATACAAAGGGCTTTTGGTGTATCTTGATGACATCTTAATCTATACAGAGACTATGACAGAGCATATAAGTTTAGTGTGAGAAGTATTGAAAAAATTGCTGAACACTAAGCTCTATGCCAAATTTCTAAATGTGAATTCCATCAGACACGTTTGGATTATTTGGGCTATAGAATTTCTAGTGAAGGCATCGAAATGGACCCAGCTAAGGTGAAGGCCATTATAGAATGGCAGCCCCCAAAGACTTGGAAACAATTCCAGAGTTTTCTGGGATTTGCTAATTTTTACCATCAGTTCATTCCTTCGTTTGCCGAGATCGCTTTGCCCCTAACAGAACTATTAAAAACTGGTAATGATGGGAGAAAACCACGTCCAGGTCAGCCTCTGCACTGGTCTTTGGAGTGCCAAACAGCTTTTGAGAATTTAAAAAGACTGTTCGCTGCTGAGCCAATTCTAAAACATCCTCACCAAGAGGAACAATTTGTAATTCAAGACGATGCTAGTGATGTAGCTGTGGGGGCAGTTCTCCTGCAGAAGAATCATGAGGGAGTTTTACAACCTTGTGCTTACACTTCAAAACAATTCACCGACAGAAAGGAGCTGGGCCATTTATTTATTTATTTATTTATTTATTATTTATTTTATTATTTGGATTTATATCCCGCCCTTCTCCTCGTAGGACTCAGGGCGGCTGACAATCAATTAAAATACATACATAACAATACAAATTTAAAATTAATTAAAAGAGATATTTAAATATTGTCAAATTTAAAATATAATTAAAACCCCTCTAAAAATTACCCTAGGCCAGTCCTGCAAGCTGGAATAACCAAGTCTTGAGGGCGAAAGAAGAAAGAAGCTTTTGCAATTAGATGGGCTTTGCTAACGTGGCGTCATTTCCTAGAGGGGAACAAGGTGGCTTTTGAAGTATGGACTGATCACAAAAATTTAGAGGCACTGAAAACTCCCCGTAAACTGTCTCCTAAACAAGTGTGCTGGGCGCAATATTTTAATTGTTTTAATTTCACCCTGAAATATTTGCCAGGTGGAAAGAATTTCTTAGCTCTCCAGATTGCCCCAATACAAAAGCCAACATGAGCAAGTCATAGACTCTATTATGCCCCCACCTCAAGTTATTTCTCAGATAACTCCCCAAATTCACCAATCTGCAAGGACTCTTAACCCTGACGATCCTTTGACAAAGAAGTTAAAACAAGAATTGATTACTGACCAATGGTTCAAAGACAATCAAACCACCCTTACCCATAGGGATGGGCTAGCTTGGAAAGGGGGAAAATTGTATTTGTCTAAATTCCTCAGACTCCAAGCGCTCCAACACAGTCATGATGTATAGCAAGCTGGTCATTTTGGCTACCTAAAGACATTACATCTAATCCGGAGGCAGTTTTGGTGGCCTAACTTAAAGAAGAATGTGGAGAACTATGTAAAAAGCTGTGCAATCTGTGCTACCATGAAAAGAATTCCAGGAAAACCTTGTGGGCTGTTGCGGACCCTTCCCAATCATGGGAAGAGATCGCTATGGATTTTATTGTCGAGTTACCTGAGAGTAGAGGAAATACAGTAATATGGACTGTGATTGATCTCTTTTCAAAGCAGGCTCATTTTATTCCCTGTTCAGGCCTCCCTTCTACCCAGAAATTGGCTAAGTTGTTCCTTAAGCATATTTACAGACTACACAGCGCGCCAAAGTGAATAATTTCCAACAGGGGGTGCAGTTTACGGCCAGGTTCTGAAGGGACTTTCTAAAATTAATTGCTTCTACGCAAGGACTGTCATCGACTTTTCACCCGTCTACGAATGGGGCGGCTGAAAACGAACGCAATGGTGGAACAATATCTTAGATACTATGTGGATTACCAACAGACAAATTGGACTGATCTCCTTTTCGCTGAGGTGGCTTATAACAACACTGTACACAGCAGCACCAGATTTACGCCGTTTAAAGTAGCCACAGGGAGGGATTTCATTCAGATGCCTGAATGCCCCCAGGAACCACCTGCCTCTCAGACTTTAAATCAATGGGTGTCCGGTTGGAAGGATGTGTGGGACAATGCAAAGAAAGCTTTGAAGAAAGCCTCAGAGACTTACAAAAAACAAGTGGATAAGAAAAGGGCACCTCAAAAGTTATTTCATGTGGGAGAGAAGGTTTATCTTTCCACAAAATATTTAAGACTCAAATTACCTAGCAAAAAATTGGGGCCAAAATACTTGGGACCATTTCCCATAGTGGAAATTTTGAACCCAGTAACTGTGGAACTAAAACTTCCTCTACTTTTAGGAAAGATCCACCCAGTATTTCACTGCAGTTTGTTAAAGCCTTTCAGAGATTCTACACTGAGACCACCTCCCAAGAAAGCACCTGGCCCTCTTGTGGTAGCTGGAGAGACTCATTACGAAGTGAAGCTTATTCTTGATGCCAGATTGTATAAGGGGAAATTGGAATATTTAGTGCAGTGGAAGGGATATCCGTTATCAGAGGCTACCTGGGTGAAGTGTACTGATGTGAAAGCTGATAGGCTTATACATAAATTTTATGATAAACATCCAAACAAACCAAGGGGGGATTCCTAACTTTTATTCTTGTTTGATTTGCAGGATTTCTCCTTTCTTTTAAGAGGAGCTGAATGTCAACGTAGCGACAAACTAAACTGAAGCCATTTTTCATTTTGTCTTCATTGCCACAGTTTAGTTTAGAGATTTTACATGAATGAGAGGGAGGGGGGATGTTAAGTTTCTCAATTAGCCATAACAATACTTCTTTGTGAGAATCAAGGTCAGTCCTGATAAGAGTTTTGGCAGGCTGAAAAGCTGGGAGGAGAGCCCGCGTTTTGAAATAATTGGTGAATGTGATTTATGACAGCAATTTGGGGTGGGAATTGCAACTTGTTACTTTATAGCCTGAGGGAGGGGATTTCAGTCTTGGGTTCACCTATGTAAATGCTGATACTTTGTTTCCTAAATAAAATGTTCTTTAAGGAAGAAATCTTTGCCTTGAAGTTCTTTTAAATGGTTTCATCTATCAGAACCATGACACCAAGGTCATTCCCACAGGTGCTGGAAGGAGGAGCGAAGACGAATTGAGAAGCCCGCCAATTGTTTTTATTGGGCAGCGTGATCTATAGCATAGTAGAAGGGAGAGAAGTATTACTTTTAGTTACATTGAATATCCAATAAACATGTGCTTTGAGGAAACTTCAAGCCTTGGAGTTCTGCTTTATGTGGTTTTATTAGTCGGAACCTTGACACCAGCATATTAATAGTTTGCAGGGTTGAAAATAACCCTGGCTTAGACTACAAATACCTTGAGCCCTTGCAGGTTATAAACACTGTTGCCTCGTCTTCTGGTTCCTGTGAGCAGTGAAATCAGTTGAGGGATTTGGGATGCCGAGCCCTCCAGCTGAGTTTCTTCCTGTTTGGGGACCCTAAATGGGCCAGAAGCTGCCTCAGAGAGGTGGCAATGAAGGAAGGTAGTCTCAGGGACCTAGGAGAGATGGCGGTCTCCCTGATCGGTCCAGGAGAAGCCTTCAAGAAACCAACAGGAGAAAGGCCAGCTAACTCCATTGTCTAGCCCCAGCTGCAAGCAACGGAAGTTAAGCTGATTGTGAACAGTGCGTTTGAAGCTGGGTAAGAACTGATTTTCTCTATCCTACTTATTTTCCTGAAAAGGAGAACTCCCAAGAAGCAAAAATACCTCCGAGAGTGAAAAAGGGAGGGGTTTTTCCCCACCTTTTTGGCTATTGGAAGCGGTGAATCTAACCCTTTAAGGAGGAAAAAGACTAGAAAGAACTGAAAAATGATCCAATGCTGACACCTACTTGTGGATGAGGATTATGAAATCTCTGCCTGTGGCCTTCAAAGTTTTAATAAACACAGCTGTTTAGATAAAGTGAGACGTACAGAAACAATGTATACTTCACAAGAGGAAATATATGATAAGCTGCAACCAATTCAAAGGACAATGATCTCAAACTACAAAGAAATACAGAACATGTCAAGTCTGCTAACATTGGATGTATGATGTTATTCATACAGCCCTGCCAGCAGTGGAGACCCAGTGGAGAACTACCCGGCCGTCTGTCACCGAGGACTTGGGTGAGTGGAGAAGCCCACCTGCAGTCCGTAGTAGTTCATTAGACTACCTAGCAGAGAGATTTGAAGAATTGGAAGTGCAGAGCGAAGAACAACTTCCGTTGAGAGAGGCCCCCAGCCCCACCCTTGCAGAGCAAATAGTTTTTCAGCCCCTGGGGTCCCCTGCCAAGGCCTCCAGCCCCACAGAGAGAGAGACCCCCAGTCCGGGCCCCTTACAGCGAGATGAAATCAAGCAACCCCCACAGAAGAGTGGTCACCTATCTCTGAGCCTAAATCAACTAATAGAGGCTTTGCAGCAGTTTGAGGTGAAGCAGAGGCCAGAAGAGCTACAACCGGTGAGATTAATGATTAGAGATGCCCAGCAGCCATTGAGAG
>NW_015388764.1:35618-37794 GCF_001527695.2 Protobothrops mucrosquamatus
GGCTCCAAAAATGTCTGAGGCGGTGATCCTAGGGTTAGCCTGGTTAGACAAATGGAAACCATTCATCTGGTGGGAGAAAGGAATGAGAACCGTGAGACTACCTATAGGGCCTGATCCCCCCATTGAGTCAACAGATGTTGCAGGACACCTTAGGCCACCCAACGAGCGAGCGCACATGGCCACCTCACCGCCTCCAGGCAATCCAGTCATCCCCAATGAATACTGGGACCTGGCAGAGGTTTTCAGTGAGAAAGAATGTGATGCCCTACCTCCTCACAGACCTAATGACTGCTCCATTGAACTGGTGCCAGGAGCTAAACTCCCACGACCCAGAATGTATGCTATGTCCCCCCTTGAAATGGAGGAGATGCAGCGATACGTGAACAAAAACCTAGCGAGGGGGTTTATCGAACGGGCCAAATCAACCATGGGAGCCCCTGTATTATTCAAAGAGAAAAAGGATGGGTCTCTACGTCTCTGCGTGGACTACAAAAGTCTCAATGCTGTGAGTGTGGAAAACAAATACCCACTCCCCCTCCTGAAGGACTTATTAACCCATCTAGCTAAAGGGAGTGTCTTCACTAAGTTAGACCTGAGAGAGGCATACTACCGAGTGAGAATAAAGAACGGAGATGAGTGGAAAACTGCCTTCAACTGTCCAATGGGGAGCTATCAGTTCAAAGTCATGCCGTTTGGACTAAAGGGTTCCCCAGCTGTATTTATGCAATTAATCAATGAAGTACTACATGATCACTTGTACAAAGGGGTTTTGGTGTATCTTGATGATATTCTGATATACAGCACGAACATGACTGATCACATAAAGCTGGTAAGAGAAGTGTTAAAGAAACTATTGAATGCCAAGCTTTATGCCAAGCTGTCGAAATGTGAATTTCACCAAACACAATTGGACTATCTCGGTTACAGAATTTCCAACGAGGGGATTGAAATGGACCCAGCCAAGGTGAGAACCATAATCGAATGGAAACCCCCAAAGACTCGCAAACAACTCCAGAGTTTTCTGGGATTTGCCAACTTTTATCGCCAATTTATCCCCTCTTTTGCCGAAATTGCCTTGCCTCTCACCGAACTACTCAAAACAGGCAAAGGGGGAGGAAAGCCACGGCCAGGCCAACCACTAGCATGGACAATGGATTGTCAAACAGCTTTTGAGAACTTAAAAAGACTATTTGCTGCTGAACCTGCCCTAAAGCACCCCGACCAAGGAAAACCCTTTGTGATCCAGGCCGATGCCAGCGATGTGGCGGTTGGAGCTGTATTACTGCAAAAGAACAAAAATGGGATCCTGCAACCCTGCGCCTACACCTCTAAGAAATTTACTGAGAGCGAACGGAGATGGGCAATCTGGGAAAAAGAGGCCTTCGCTATTAGATGGGCATTATTAAACTGGCGGCACTATCTAGAAGGGAGCAAAGTGCCATTTGAGGTATGGACAGATCACAAAAACCTAGAAGCACTGAAAACTCCCCGTAAGTTGTCCCCAAAACAAGTGCGATGGGCACAATACTTTAACCGCTTCGACTTCACTCTAAAGTACATACCAGGGGGAAAAAACTTCTTAGCTGATGCACTATCCCGACTACCCCAATACAAGAGCGAACGGGAAGAGGTCAATGAGGCAATCATCCCCAATCCGCAAATGACCACTCAACTTACACCTCGCAGAGTCCGTAAACCTGATGACCCTGGAGTAAAGAAAATAAAACGAGAACTCCTCACCGACCAATGGTTCAAAGAAAATCAGACTTCCCTAACGTGTAGGGATGGTTTGGCTTACATGGGGGGAAAGCTATATTTACCAGAAGCCCTCCGTCTTAATGCTCTCAAACACAGCTATGATGTAAAACAGGCTGGACACTTTGGATATTTAAAAACCCTACACCTCACCCGTCGACAATTCTGGTGGCCGGGACTGAAAAAGGATGTGGAAAACTATGTAAAAAGTTGCGCTACATATGCCACAATGAAAAGAATCCCAGGGAAAACCCCTGGACTACTACAACCCGTGGCAAACCCTTCTCAACCATGGGAAGAGATAGCTATGGACTTTATAGTAGACCTACCTGAAAGTAGTGGACACACTGTCATCTGGACTGTAATAGACCTATTCTCAAAGCAGGCTCATTTCATCGCCTGCAAAGGACTCCCATCCGCC
>NW_015388764.1:39787-42363 GCF_001527695.2 Protobothrops mucrosquamatus
CCACTACGAAGTAAAGCGCATTCTCGATTCTAGAATTTTCAGGGGGAAATTGCAGTACCTAGTGCAATGGAAGGGGTACCCGTTATCTGAAGCCACCTGGGTGAAATCCAGTGAAGTGAAAGCTGACCGATTGATCAACAGATTTCATATAAAAAACCCCACCAAACCGAAAGATGACTCTTAACCTATGCTTTTGTTCCCCTTACAGGATCTGTCCTTCATCTAAGGGGGGCCGGATGTCAAGTCTGCTAACATTGGATGTTATTGCTCGACATATGTGAAGAAGCAAACATATCTTATTTAGCCTACATATCGCTTCAAGAGCAAAAGCAAGCATTGCGGGCCATATGAGGGGGGAGGAATGCCTGTGAATAATAACATTATCTTAGTATAGCACAGCCAAGGTCAAAGCAACAGCAGACTGTAATAACAGAGAATAGACGGGGGGGAAGATTCACACCTCTGTTTAATTGGAGCATATGATTGATGACTGTGAAAGGAGGGAGGGAGTTGTGCTTGTCACGAGAGCTGGGGTGGGGGGGGGGTGTTTCAGTTTTTGGCTTTCCTTTGTTTGTGCCGGATTATGTAACCCATTAAAGGATTCTTTAAGGTAATTAAGCCTCAAAGTTCTTTGAAAAGTTATTTCTTTCGGAACCATGACAGAACAACTTTGAAAGTATAAATCAACTTATCTCCAATTTAATTTTACTCCCAAAAAACCCTCAGGAGAATACAGCACAGATGACTGAATATAAATCCGAGGATAAAGACTTAAAGATGGACTTCCACAAAATAAAAGAGTATGATTTAATTCAAGTGGAAGAAAAGACAACTTATATTTCAACACTACAAAGCAAATTTGAGGATAAAAGAAAGGACTGGATGGAGAGACAAAAAGTGACAAAAGAAGTGGAGAGAAAAGGAAGGAAAAAGATTCCTAATAAAAAGGAGTGGGCAAATGCCCATGACAAAGACATTGATTTACTTTCTATATCGACAGCAACATCTATGATCATACCGGAAAACCTTTTGATTCAGCAAAGTACATTGATTAAGAAAGATTCTGGGCAAAGAAAAAAGATTAAGATGGAAACTAAGAAAATAGATGATGGGACATATCAGAGAGAATACTTAAAAAAGAAGCATGTGTTTGAATATGGTTAAAGAAATAGAAAAATTTTGGAATATACCACTCTAAGAGGGATGAAATATTTTAGATACTTAAATGTGACTGAATTTAAGAAAAGTATATAAAAAATGTTTTGAATCAGAGTTAAGGGATTAGATGACTAGACGTATTGAATGGAATGTCTAAAGATTAAATATATTCTTAACTATGGTTAAAAAGAATAAGAAATTTGAGGAAATAAATACAAATTAACCTAGGAGGGATATATATTCTAAGTAGTATGTTATTTCTTATGCTCCGTTGCTCTTGCTTTCTTTCCTTCTTCATTTTTTCTTTTTTCTTCGTTTTTCTTTTTTTCTTCTCTCTTTTTACTCTTTTATCTATTCCTTAAGAAATGTAAAAATGTGAGATGGCTTATATGGAAAAAATAGAATTAAATCTGTCAATGTAAATGTAACTAATCGTTGAGAAATCCTTCAATAGTAAGAATATTTAGAATTTGGTGGGAGAAATAAACTAAAATAAAGATTGTAACAGGATTGATGATAAGGCAACCCAAATGACTGAAAAGAAAAGAAATATTATACTAATATGATGATTATTTTTAGGAATATTGGAAAAATTATATACTTAATTGTCATTTATTAAAACAATAAGAATTGTATTAACTCAATGTTTGCAAAAAAGGATGTTTTTGGGAAAGAGGAAATCAACTAAAAGTAATATATGGAATACAGATTATAGAAATCAATTGTTAAGGAGTGTTTTTACAAATGTAACCCAGACAACACACTGTTTACCAATTATTGAGTGACTTATGCTTTGTTAAAAAAATAAAATATATTATAAAAAATATATATAAACACTGTTGACTCTTATGGTGCAATTTTTAAAAAAAAATGTTTTTATTTTTTTATTGCTTTCTAAAATAATAGCACAAAAAAGATACAAAACACAAACATACAAAATAAACACACAAGTGCTTAAAAAAGTGAAAGCATACAACTGAAAAAACAAAATATAAAGTATATGTTGTTATTGTAAAGTTATAATTTTAGATATAATTATCTAATGTAAACATTTTGCAAAAGTATATATACACACACAAGCAGTCCTCAAAAGACTAGCTGGCAAAAAGTCCCCTAGCTCAAAGCTTTTCAACCTTTTCACCGATTGTACCACTTTTAGGATATGGCAATATTTGAGTACCACCTAGCAAGGTGTCAAAAACTTGATGACCAAAAAAACAAAACCTGTTCAAAGTTGCAATTGCACTGAAATGACTTATGACCATTTTTCACACTTATGACCATTGCAGCATGCCCAGGGTCATGTGATTTATATTTGGATGCTTGGCAACTGATTCATATTTATGATGGTCACAGTGTCCCAGGGTCATGTGATCCCCTTTTGCAACCTTTTGACAAGCAAAGTCAATGGCAGGGCT
>NW_015388764.1:42388-52367 GCF_001527695.2 Protobothrops mucrosquamatus
CTTCAAAATCCCTTGCAGCAAAACTTACAGCTAACAATAGCAGAGCAATAGAAGCTAACAGGAGACATCAGACATCAGCCAAATAGAAATTGCCAAACATTCCTTAAGAACACAAAGCCCACATTGCACAAATACCAGAACTTCAAAGTCACAAAAGCACATAAGAATCCTTCCACTCTCCATCTCCCTCCCTCCCTCCCTCCGTGCCTCACCTCCAGCATTGCTGCCTTTTTTCCATTCCTCTTGGAGGGTGACCCCTCCCCCACTGCATTTCTTGCCTCTTTGCTGCTGCCAGCACAAGTGGCTACCACAGCAGTTGTAGATCGGCTCATGGCCGGCCTGCTTGATCTCCTCTCCCCCCACCCTCGTCCTCCTCCTCCTCCTCCTTCTTTCCCCTTCGGTGCAGCTAGAGCTGACTCCACCTCCTCCCAAGGCTGTTTCTTTTTCTCTCTCTCCCCCTCTCCTGCCCAAACTGCCTCCTTTTATAGCCTCTCCTGTCTCTGCCCCCCTCCTCTCCTTTCTCATGGGGGAGGGTGAGCCAGAAGTGAGCCTGGGGCCTTTGCCTCACCTCAGCCACTGTGCAGCTCCAGAGGACTCTCTCACAGTAAGTCCTTGCCTGTGCTGGCTCTTTCCCTCCCCCACTACACTTGGCTAGGCAGGGCTGCCTAGCCACTCATTACACCTGCCACTCATTAATGTACCACAAGTGGTACATGTACCACTGGTTGAAAAGCCCTGCTCTAAACAGGTGCATTTTGTGCCATACCAAAAGATCCCCTCTGCTCACATCTTGGCTAAAATGTTCATGCAGCACATATACAGACTGCATGGGGCTCCAAAGAGAATTATATTGAATCACAGAGTCCAATTCACTTCATGGTTTTGGCAAGAGTTGCTAAAATGTTTGGGGAACACCCAGGGATTTAGCTTCTCCCATCATCCTGAAATGAAAGGGGCCTGTGAACTTGCGAATGGGGTCTTAGAACAATAAGGTTTGCTTTGAAAAGTGTACTGTGTGGGGATTGCACTTCCCCTTATTTCTAGCTAGTATTGCCAACAAGTGAGAATTCTTGAAGTTGCATTCTCAAGATATATAGGAGAGACTGAAAATGAAGATTCATGATTATTTTATTTGACTTTGTGTGAACTTGGTATAAAATTTATCTGTTTTTGCTTTTTTTGCTGTAGTCATTTTTGGGTGGGTGTACAAGACTTGGAGTCTACAAAAACACAAAAATTTTAAAAAATGAAGCAACCGATACAAATCTATCCCTAAATAACTAACACTAAAGAAATGGATATTCTCTAAATCAACAATCTAGGAGGGGGGAATTAAACAATGAAAGCAGTGTCTTGGATTTTACAGGTTGTTGGAAAAGTACTCATTCATTTTACCAGATACTGAAAATAACAAAGAAATCTGAAGCAGAACGCCTGTATTAGCAGATGCAACTGATATAAAATCTGGACGAAGAATGGTCAATAAAGCATTCTTGGTTGTCTATTTTATCTTTCCTAATAAGCTGTAACCAACTCCCTCACTTAACTTTTCAAAACCTGTGAGTCCCACGCCATTCCACATACCTGCAAAAAACAGCTGCAATCCGGGTACTCTAACTCAGGGTTTTTCCAGTCGCCTAGCAAGGTGTAAAAAACTTGATGACCCCCCCACCCCAAAAGGAAAAAAGTGATAAAGTACAGTAATCCTCGCCTTACAACAGTTTGCTTAGGGACTGTTTGACGTGACAACAGCACTTTAAAAAGTGACTTAAGACCATTTTTCACACTATGGCGCATGCCCACCCCTCGCTGCTGCCATGAGGCTGGGCAGCCGGTGAGTAAATGCTGCCTCGTTGGGGCCTGCTGAGGCCAACAACCAGCCGAGGCAGCTTCAAACACCAGCCCCCCCTCCGCTGCTGCTGCCATTGCCCCCGCCCCACGAGGCTGGGCAGCCAGTGACTGACCAGACACTGCATTCCTCCAGGGGAGGAGGGAGACTCACCTATGATGGGCCTTCCACATTTGGCCTTCAATTCCTGGCTCTCCCTCCAGTTCTCCAGCCCATCAATTCTTATCATCTCTTATTTCATTAACCTTGGTTCACACACTAAGTCCAGTATTATGTCTATCTAAACTCTCATGCACATTCCTCCCCCCCCCCCAGCATCATCTAACTCTAAAAGTAAAACATAAGAAGAAAATGGTTGCATCTCTAACTGTTGTCAAAGCAAAAACATCCGATGTTAGCAGCGTTGACACCAGTGTTTCTCAACCTCAGTAACTTTAAGAATGTGTGGACTTCGGCTCCCAAATTAAAGTTGCTGAGGTTCAGAAAACCTCCTCTATATTGTGCCAACCTGGGAGCAGGTATAATAGCCCCTAACCTTTTCAATGGCTGTGTTTGGGGAGGGGGGTGAGGGCAGGTTGTGTGTTTCAGGTAAAAAGATAAAGTCACCCTCAAATCAAGCAGTTCATTGTAACTAAATGAACCTGTCAGTGTATTTTTCTCAGCAAAATTCTGATATTAGTTTGCTATTGTAGGGAGCCCCCCCCCTAGAAAATCAGAAGGGAATGAAAACCACCAGAAGAAATAGGAAAAACTTCCCACAACAGACAAATCAAACCGCACTCTCTCACTGACTAGGAAGACTGCACAGAGCAGTTTTTGCAACAAGCCAAGTGTCGTGGTTCTGATAGATGAAACCCATCAAAAGAACTTCAAGGCAAAAATTCTTCCTTAAAGAACATTTTATTCAGGAAACAAAGTATCGGCACTACATAGTTGAACCCAAAAACTAAATTCTCTTCCCCCGGATACAAAGTAACAAAGTGCAATTCCCACCCCCAATAAGCTGTCATAAATCACATTCTCCAATTAGCCTAAAATGCGGGCTTTCTCCCCAGCTCCTCAGCCCGCCAAAACATCAGTTCGTCCTTGGGTTCCCACAAAGCAGCGTTATTATTATGGTTAGCTGAGCTCAAGCCTTTATCTCACACACCCCCCCCCCTTCTGCATCTAATTTCTAAATACTAGAAAAAGCATATTAAAAGCAAAGAGAAAATGGCTGCAATTTTCATCAGTTGTCAGAGCGGGAACATCCAATGTTTACAGCGTTGACATCCAGCCCCCCTTTACAAAAAGGATAAATCCTGCAATTTAAACAAAATCATAGGTTAGGGGTTGCCTCTCAGTTTATTAGGGTGCTTTTCATAGAATTTACTAATGAGCCTGTCAGCTTTTACATCACTAGATTTTACCCATGTAGCTTCAGACAATGGATATCCTTTCCACTGCACTAAGTACTGTAACTTTCCCTTAAAACAGGGGTGTCAAACTCAATTTCATTGAGGGCCGCATCAGCATTGTGGTTGCCCTCGGGGTGTGTGTGTGTGTGGCCAGGGGGTGTGTGGCCTACTGGGTGGGCGTGGATGGAGTGGGTGTGGCCTACTGGGTGAGTGTGGCCAGCTCTACATCATTCACATCAAGGGTGCCTGTGGGGGCCTGGGCAGGAATGGGACAGATCTGAGGGTCTCTGGAAGAAGGGGGTGGGACCAGGGCAAGTGCCAAGGCATGGTCCACTGGAGGAGCCTCACTGTTCCTCTCAGGCCATTCGGGGGGGGGGGGGCTGGATGGTGGTGCGGGCTGCTGGGAACCCTGGACAGCAGAGGTCAAATGCCCAGCCTGGCCCTCGAGCACCCGCGGCACCAAGCCCAGCCCCAATTCCCCAAGGGGTGCCCAGCTGCACTTACCTCCTCCTCAAGGCTGCTGCTGCTGTGCTTGCTCTCCTTACCCAGGTTGCTCATGATGGGTACGAGGACAAAGTCAGAAGGAGGCCCATTCCCTCTCCATGGGAGGAGACCCGGCTTTGTATCCAAAGCTTCCTTAGCAGTAGGATGGGAGACCCCCAGGATAGGCCAGGAGGAGGGGGCAAGGGGATGGTGAAAGGGCAGCAGGGCAGGACTAAGGCAGGACTTCCCTCAGACCCTCCCTCTCCTTCTTTCCTTCTTTCCTTCCTAAGTACAGAGTGGTGGGAAAATATTTGAGATGAGGGAGGGAGAAAAACAGGCAAGAAACGCAGCTGGGGAGGTGTCACCTTTCGTGAGGAATGAAGAAATACACCATTGCCTGGAAGTGGCCAGCACATGGCCCTCACCTACTTCACATATCTGGCTTGGTGGGCTCTGGAGGAGGAGATGCCGTGAGCAGTGTGATAGTCAACGTTATCTGCGCAATGCCGCCCAGCCCCCAGCCTGCCCGGTTTCGGCAGGCAGTGGGGCACTTTCCTCACAGTGCCAAGAGGCTGAACCAGGCGGTGCAAATCCAAAAAGAAGCACGATGCTGCCCAGCCCCCAGCCTGCCCGGTTTTGGCAGGCAGCTGGGTGCTCTCCTCATAGCACCGAAAGATTGAGCCGGGCGGTGCGAAGCTCGCCAGCTTTGCACCTTGCTGCCTGCTGAAACTGGGCAGTCTGGGGCCTAGGCAGCATTGCACTTCTCATCAGATTTGCGCCACCTGGCTCAGCTCTTGGCGCTGTGAGAGCGCCCCGCTGCCTGCTGAAACTGGGCAGGGTGGGAGCTGGGCGGCCTCGCGTTTCTTTTTGGATTTGCGCCACCCAGCTCAGCCTCTCAGTGCTGTGAGGAGAGCGCCCCACTGCCTGCCGAAACCCCTCCCCCAGAGCCCATCAAGCTGGATATGTGAAGTAGGTGAGGGCCATTTGCTGGCCACTTCCAAGCGATGGTGCATTTCTTCATTCCTCACAAAGGGTGACACCTCCCCAGCATGCACCCAGGGGGTGGGGCCGACGCAGCAGGGGCTGGTTCCTCGCTGTTTCCAGATGGCCTTGTGGAGCTAAGACTGAATGCGTTTCAGCATAGAGGGCCACCACAAAATTGTACATTGGCTCCCGGCTGGCCTGGGCCAGGGCCAAGGCAGCAGAGGCCATTCCCTCACTGTTTCCAGGATGGCTTTGCGGGCCACATGAAACCACTTCGCAGGCTGCATCCGGCCCCCGGGCCTTGTGTTTGACATGTTTGCCTTAAAAAGTCTAGACTCAAGAATATGCTTCACTTCATAATGGGTCTGTCCAGCTACCACCAGAGAGCCAGGTGCCTTCTTTGAGGGAGGTCGTAAGGTAGAACCCCGAAAAGGTTTCAGTAGGCTACAATGGAACACAGGGTGGACTTTTCCTAAGAGTGTGGGAAGCTTCAACTCCACCATGACTGGGTTAATGATTCTTACAATGGGGAAGGGACCTAGGTACTTCGGTCCCAACTTCTTACTAGGCAACTTAAGTCGTAAATATTTGTGGACAGGTAAACATTTTCCCCAACCTGGAATGATCTTTGGGGGCCCCTCTTTTTATCTGCTTTCTTTTTGTACATCTCAGAAGCCTTTCTCAGCACAATTTTCATTGTTTGCCAAACCTCCTCCCACCCCCTCACCCACTGGTCAAGTGTTTGGGAAGCAGAAGGTCGCTGAGGATATTCGGGTATTGGGTTGAACTCTTTTCCATGGCAACTTTAAAAGGCGTAAAACCAGTGCTGCTTTGAACAGAATTATTGTAAGCCACTTCTGCGAAAGGGCGGAGGTCAGTCCAGTTCATTTGCTGATAATCCACATAGCATCTAAGGTACTGCTCCACCATTGAGTTTGCTTTTTCAGCCGCCCCATTCGTAGATGGGTGAAAAGCCGACGACAGTCCTTGTGACGAGCCAATTAACTTGAGGAAACCCCTCCAGAACTTGGCCGTAAATTGTACCCCTCGGTCTGAGATTATCCACTTTGGGGTGCCATGTAGCCTGTAAATGTGCTTGAGAAACATCTTGGTTAGTTTCTGGGCTGACGGGAGTCCTTTGCAAGCGATGAAATGAGCCTGCTTCAAAAAAAGATTTATCACAGTCCAAATCACCGTATTCCCCCTACTTTCAGGTAACTCCACTATAAAATATATAGCAATTTCTTCCCATGGCTGGGAAGGGTCCGCAACCAGTTGTAATAGTCCAAGTTTTTTTCCCAGAATTCTTTTCATGGTGGCACATATAGCACAGCTCTTGACGTAGTTCTCCATGTCCCGTTTCAAACCCGGCCACCAAAATTGTCGACGGACCAGATGCAGTGTTTTTAAATAGCCAAAGTGTCCAGCTTGCTTCACATTGTGACCATGCTGGAGAGCGCTGAGGCAGAGGGTTTCAGGCAAATACAACTTCCCCCCTTTGTAAGCCAATCCATCCCTGCACGTCAAGGAGGTTTGATTGTCCTTGAACCATCGATCGTTGAGGAGTTCCTGTTTTAATTTTCTCACCCCAGGGTCATTGGGGTTTGGGACTTTTGAAAATGGGGCTCTTCGTGGCGTTAGTTGAGAAGCAGCTTGTGGTGTAGATATGATTGCTTCATTAACCTCTTCATGCTGGCTCTTGTATTGAGGTAATCTGGATAAAGCATCAGCTAAAAAGTTTTCTCCCCCCAGTATGTACTTCAGGGTGAAGTTAAATCGGTTAAAATATTGCACCTACTGTACTTGCTTCGGGGACAGCTTGCAGGGAGTTTTCAGGGCCTCTAGGTTTTTGTGATCAGTCCATACCTCGAAAGGCACCTTGCTCCCTTCTAGGTAGTGCCGACAGTTTAATAGAGCCCAAAAAATTGCAAAGGCTTCCTTCTCCCACACTGCCCACCTTCTCTCACAGTCGGTGAACATTTTTGAGGTGTAGGCACAGGGCTGCAGGACCCCCTCATGGTTCTTTTGCAATAGTACAGCTCCGACGGCCATGTCGCTGGCATTGGCTTGAATCACAAAGGGCTTCTCCAGGTAGGGATGCTTTAGGACCAGCTCGACCGCAAATAGTCTTTTCAGATTCTCGAAAGCAGTTTGACAGTTCATAGTCCATGTCAGTGGCTGGCCCGGTCGTGGCTTTCCCCCATCTTTGCCGGTTTTTAACAAGTCCGTGAGGGGTAAAGCAATTTAGGCAAACGAGGGGATGAATTGTTGGTAAAGGTTGGCGAACCCCAGAAAGCTTTGAAGCTGTTTGCGAGTCTTTGGGGGTTGCCATTCGATTACAGCTCTCACTTTACCAGAATCCATTTCAATGCCCTCACTGGAAATTCTGTAGCCTAGATAATCCAGTTGGGTCTGATAGAACTCACACTTTGATAGTTTAACATATAGTTTGGCATTCAACAATTTGTCAACACTGCTAACATTGGTTGTTTTTGCTTTGACAACAGATGGAGATGCAACCATTTTCTTCTTATGTTTTACTCTTAGAGTTAGAGTTAGATGATGCTGGGGGGAGGAATGTGCATGAGAGATTAGCTAGATATAATAATACTGAACCTAGTGTGTGAACCACGTTTATTGAAATAAGAGATTATAAGAATTGGCGGGCTGGAGAACTGGAGGGAAAGCCTGCATTTCAAACTAATTGGAGAATGTGATTTATGACAGTTAATTGGAGGAGGGAATTGTGCTTTGATACTATGTGCTCAGGGGAGGGGAATCCAGTTTTTGGCTTCGATTGTGTTAGTGCCGATGCTATGCTTCTCAAATAAAGATTCTTTAAGGTAAACAATGCCTCAAAGTTCTTTGAAGAGTTTCATCTGTCAGAACCATGACATTAAGCCAAAAACTCCAACTTTTTCCCAACTATCAAGGGGTCCCAAGCCCCAGTCACTGTCCATAGAATTGAGGGATAAGCCAACAAAGATTTGGGGAAGATCTCAGCACGGAGAAAGAGAGAATGCTTGAAACAAGCACCCCGCCAGCAGCAGCTACCCCGGGGGGGGGGGAGTGACAGCCAGAGAGCTGGTGGAGAAGGTGCTTTTTCAGGCCTCCCAGCTGGGGGCAAAGTCCAAGCCACGAGGACAGCTGATCTGGTCATCGGAATGGGCCCAACCCAGCAGAGACTCCAGATGCCTCGAGATGGCCTTGCCACCCTCAGGTGCTTCATAGGCAGACGAGGTTGAGCTTCCACGAAGGGATTCCCACATCTCACGTTCCCCAGACTGGTGGAGAACTACAAAATCGTCTGCTGCTGAGGACTCGAGTGAGTGGAAGTACCTGTCCGCAGCTCGTAGTCAGTCAGTGGAGAAGTTGGTGGAAAGGTTCGAGGGGCTAGAGATGAGAAGCGGAGAGCAACCTTCCCGTTCCCCATACGCCAGCGATCAGGATGATCGATAAGGCAGCCACCAATTCCTGCCAAGGGGAACCCCCAGCCCTGCCTTTGCAGATCAGGCAGCCTTCCTGCCCTTGAAGTCCCCTACCAGGACCTCCAGCCCCGCAGAGAGGGACAGCTCCAGTCATCATCCCTCCAAAAGCCCAGATCGCTGCCAGTGAGATAAGAGCCCGAGCCATCACCGGGACAGCCAATCCCCGGACCGACGTGCTTATCAACCACCCAGCCCGGGCCCCATACAGCAATGGGGGATACCGCAGCCCCCACAGGTGGGAGGCGAGCAGTCTCTGCCAGTGCAACAGCGGGGGGGGGGGGGCGCAGCCCCTGAGTATGCAGCAGCTGATGGAGGCCTTGCAACAACTTGGGGTGATGCAGATGCCAGGAGACAAGCAACCGGTGGGACAGCAGCAGCAGTGTGGGTGGTCGCCGACCCCGAACATACAGCAACCTCTGAGGGGCCCACAAATGATGGGGATCCAGCAACAACCCCCTCTGGGACCGCAGGGGAGCCTACAGCAACTGAGGATGCCACAGGTCCCTGCAGGCCAACAGTAGGGGGGATGGCAACAGCCCCCCCCCAGCAGCAACCATTGGGAGACCTACGGCAACTTGGGATGCCACAGCCGCCAGCAATGCAGCAACAGCTGGGGGGGTGGCAACAGCCCCCGAATGTACAGCCACTGGGGATGCGGCAGCTGCCGGTGGGGGGGGGCAGCAGCAGCCGGGAGTGCAACAGCCACAGTGGAGATGCCAGCAACCATTGATTGCACCGCCTTTCAGAGCAACCTTCGATGGGGTCCCAGAGAAACTGATTTTTTTCCTCAACCAAGTGCACTCTCATTTGAACCACTGTGCCTATCTCTATCCAGACCAAGCCGCTATAGTCGACGTGATTGCGTCCAGCTTAGATGGAGAGGAATCCAAATGGATGAACAATTTATATAACGAGCAAGCCCCCTAACCCTAACCCCCATCTCTTCCTCCTAGGATTGAGAGCAAGGTTTGAGGACCCATCCATTGCCCTCAAAGCAGAAGAACAAATCCATAAGATAAAGCAAGCCAGCAGGCCTGCACTGGAATACATATGAGAGTTTCGCAAGATAGCCGGTCAGATAGAGAGGTGGCCTGAGCAATCCCTAGTCCATCACTTCAAAGAGGGATTAGATGACCACCACTCTCAGGCCTGTATCTATCGAGCAGTACTTGATCAGCTGCAAGAATGGTACAAGACAGCGGTAAGACTAGACGTTCAGCTCACCTGCTATAAGAAGCAACCCCTACCTGAAGCCGAGTCGAGGCCAGAGCAACCCAAATGGCAGCCACCCCCAAAAAAACCTCCAACTGCTGTGGCTACTGAAAGTCCCAGGCCACCTGCAGGCCCACCGATCAAGTGTTTCCGATGCGTACAGCAGGGACATCGAGCAGCAAACTGTCCAGTCCCCTACCCACAACAGCAGAGTAGAGATCTGGTTACAGGATCATCCAGACCTACTGACAAGAAGGGATGGGCTGGCATGGAAAGGCGACAAACTTTATGTCCCACAAGCTCTAAGACAAGGGGTGTTGCAACAGTGCCATGACATAAAGCAAGCAGGCCATTTCGGATTTCTGAAGACCTGTTGTGGCTCCGTCCGGTGGGTCCCTCTCATCAGAGGAGGAAGGCTCTGAACATGACGGAGAGGAGATGGCTAGGCCTCTCTCTCCCGGCCCTTCCCCTCTGGTGCAGCCTTCGGTGCCTTCCGACAGCGAGGAGTTTGGCCAGGAGCCCGGTGTTTCTGGGATTGGCCAGGAGCCCGGTGCTTCTGGGATTGG
>NW_015388764.1:55811-57062 GCF_001527695.2 Protobothrops mucrosquamatus
ACAGGCCAAAGCCGCGTCCGGCCCACCTCCTGGACTCCTCCAACCGCTGCCGACACCGGAGAGACCGTGGGGTGCCATCTCCATGGATTTCCTGACGGATCTCCCCCTGTCCGCCACGTTCACAACCGTCCTCGTGGTGGTGGACATGCTCACGAAGATGGCCCATTTCATCCCGTGCTGCGGACTGCCATCCGCCCGCACCACGGCCCGTCTGTTCCTGCAGCACATCTTTCGCCTCCATGGCCTGCCGGACAGGGTAGTGTCGGACCGCAGGGCCCAGTTCACAGCCCGGTTTTGGAAAAGCCTGATGGCCGCGCTGGAGGTGCAGGTGTGTCTCTCGTCGGCGCACCATCCGGAGACTGACGGGGGCACAGAGAAGGTCATCGGCATCCTGGAGCAGTACCTTCGCTGCTTCATCAATCAGCAGCAGAACAACTGGGCCGAGTACCTTCCCCTGGCGGAGTTCGCATTCAACAACTCCCAACACACCTCCACCCAGATGACCCCATTCCACGCCAATGTCGGTTACCATCCCCGGTTGTTCCCGTTGGCGATCCCAGATTCCCCTGTTCCCGAGACCCAGGACTTCCTCTCGGAGCTGCAGGCGGTGCAGCAACTGGTGCGACGGCAGCTGATTCGGGCGAAGGAGGACTATAAGCGGGTCGCTGACCGCTCCCGACGGGCCACGCCACCGCTGGAAGTCGGAGATCGGGTGTGGCTGTCCACAAAACACCTCCCCTCGGACCGGCCGGTGAGGAAATTGGACCACCGCTTTATCGGTCCCTTCCCAGTCGAGGCGGTCATCAACCCGGTGGCCTACCGGTTGGCTCTACCACGCTCCATGCGACTCCACCCCATGTTTCATCGGTCCCTCCATGTCCCTGAGGCCCCTGCGAGCCATCTCCGACGCCCGACGACGCCTGCCTCTCCGGTCGCAGCCGACGAGGACGACGCCTCGACGTACGAGGTGGACAGCATTCGGGACTCCCGTTGGCTGAAGGGGCGCTTCCAATACCTCATCGCCTGGAAGGGGTACGGGCCCGACGATTTCCGCTGGGTGGACGCGTCTTCCGTTCAGGCCCCTGACCTGGTACGGGCCTTTCACGACCGGTTTCCGTCCCGACCGCATCCCGACCGTCAGACCCGGGGAAAGGGCCCTGCGGTGGGGGATAGTGTTGTGGCTCCGTCCGGTGGGTCCCTCTCATCAGAGGAGGAAGGCTCTGAACATGACGGAGAGGAGATGGCTAGGCC
>NW_015388764.1:57465-84139 GCF_001527695.2 Protobothrops mucrosquamatus
TGTGGCATGTGAAGTTTCGTGACAGACAATTTTTGATGGATATTCGGTCGCACGCTCTCTGGCAAGTCATTGTGGAATTATCTTTGTTTGCTGTGTCTTATCAGTAAAGGCTTGGCAGGCAGCTACGCAGTTGCTGCCAAGGAATTCATTTGCCTTTGTGCCGAGCAGTTTTTCAGGCCTCGGCTGCCTGGTTGGGGGGGGGGGTCGGACGGGGGACAGAACAAGACCTTGCATTTGGTGAGGTGTCAGTTCTGGTGTCGACAGATGAAAGCAGACGTAGAGGCCTACGTCCGGGGGTGCCATGTCTGTGTGACCACAAAGCCCTGTACAGGGAAGCCCTTGGAGTTGTTGCAAACAGTGGCGGACCCAACCCGACCATGGGAGGACATTGCAATGGACTTCATCGTAGAGTTGCCAGAAAGCCGTGGCTACACTGTGATTTGGACCATCATAGACCTCTTCTCTAAGCAGGCCAACTTTGTCCCATGTAAGGGGTTGCCGTCTGCCCGGAGGCTGGCCAGACTCTTTATCATGCAGGTGTATCGCCTGCACAGGGTACCCCGATGAATCATCTCAGACTGTGGGGTGCAGTTCATGGCCCGGTTTTGGCGTGAGTTTATCCGGTTCATCGGGTCATCCCAAGGTCTCAGCTCGGTGTATCACCCTAGCACCAACGGGGCAGCGGAACACGCAAATGCGATGGTGGAGCGCTACCTGCGGAGCTACGTTTCGTACCAACAAATGGACTGGGTTGACCTACTGCCGTTTGCGGAAGTGGCGTACAACATGGTGCACAGCAGCACCGGTTTTGCTCCCTTCCGGGTGGTGCACAGCATAGACTTTGTCCCAATCCCTGAGTATAAACAAGGGGACCCCTCGCCCTGCCAACCCCAGGATTGGATAACGCACATTGGGGGTGTGTGGGGTAATGTAAAGAAGGCCCTAGTGAAAGCAGAGGAGACCACAAAAACACAGGACGATAGGAAAAGGAGGCCCCAAAAGCCTTTTCGGGTGGGCGACCTGGTGTACCTATCGATGAAATATCTATGCCTATGGGTGCCCTGTAAGAAGCTAGGTCCAAAATACCTAGGGCCATTCCGGGTCACACAAGTCATCAATTTGGTGGCTGTACGGTTACAACTGCCTCAGTTCTTGGGGAAAATACACCTGGTTTTCCACAGTAGTCTGTTCCTCCTGTAGGCCCGTGAACGGGGTACTAGGGCCTGTCACGGGCGACCATTATGAGATACAGGTGATCCTGGACTCTCAGATTCAACAGGGATGGCTGCAGTACCTGGTACGGTGGAAGGGGTACCCTATTACAGAGGAATCCTGGGTGGGGGAAGTGGAAGTCCATGCCCCCCGCTTGTTCCAAAAGTTCCATCGACAGTGTCCCAGTAAGCCACGTGGGTCAGCTGAACCATCCACCATGGCGGACGAATGCTCACATGTTTCTCCTTGCCTTCCAGGTGGAGCCCTGGTAGAGGGAGCCGCCTGTCAAGCCCCATGGGCTCAACATACACGGGAGGGGGGAGGGAGAAGGCACCAGAAGGCCACCCCACAGCCACCCCACAGCCACCCCGCAGCCCGAATCCGGCAACATCGTCCACCAGGGAAGCCTTGCGGCCCAGCTCCAGCAACGCCAGCAAGGAGACCCCCAGTGACGCCAACGACGAGCAGGGGGGACTGGCGATGCCGCCGTAGGGCAGGGAAGCCCCGCAGCTCGGCACCAGCACAGCTCAGTTCCAGTGTCGCCGATGACACCGTCATAGGGCAGGGAAGCCCTGCAGCTCAGTTCCAGCACGGCTCGGTTCCAGCAGTGTCGGCGACGAGCGGAGAGACCTGGCGATGCCACCACAGGGCAGGAACGCCCCCGCAGCTCGAACCCGGTGCCGCTGACCAGCGGAGTGGCTTCAGCACCGGCAAGGCCGCCATTCACCCATGGACCGTGGGGCGGCACCAGGACAATGGGACTTGTTGCGAGGCCGAGAAGGGGGTGGGGTTCCTACCTGGATTCTGACGCTCTGCTGCGCGACACACTTTGCACCAACTGGCAGGGACTGGATGGCGGGCCAAGAGAGACAGGGCCCTGAGTTGCTGTTTTTCAAGACAGGTGCCGGATGCTGGCTTGCTGAATAGGGGGGGTGGAGCTGTGGGGAGGGAAGGTATGTAAAGCGCTGGGAGCAGATCACTCCCAGCGCTGACTTTGGTCGAAATAAACCGTATATCAGACCGTTCCTGTTTACTTGTCACCTCGTCATCCTCCTTGTGCTTCGGTGGGAACCAGGGACTGGTAAGGATGCTGATACCAGGACCAACAGCAAGAAAAAAACCAGCCCAGTAGCCAACGAGAGAGAAATCCAACTGGATCACACATGAACCTGTTGCCCAAGTCACATCCCCCATGCAGGAGAATGCCGGGACTCAGGCTGGACCCGCCACTGGTCTACCCTCTTACGACAGTGACAATGAAGGAGAGAATGACCCAATGGTGAGTCGACACGTCCCACCTTTCTCACTACCTGCCAAACTCAGAATCCCCAAGACGGGGGCACCGGTAGATTTAAAAGTGCTAGTCAATTCTGGATGCTCCCAGTGCGTTATTAGCTTGCCATTTGCCATGAAAATGGGCATACGAGCAAAGCTGCTCTCCAAACCTGTGAGGTTTGAGCAAGCCGATGGCTCCCTAATGGGAGGGACTTTAGGCATGCAATTACGCTTAGGAATAGGTGAGCACTGGGAGTTCATTCGCTTCCTGGTGGCTCCAAAAATGACTGAGGCTGTGATCCTAGGATTAGCCTGGTTGGACAAATGGAAGCCATTTATCTGGTGGTAGAAGGGAATGAGAACTGTGAGGCTACCTATAGGGCCCAAGCCCCCCATTGATTCAATGGACGTTACAGGAAACTTTGGCCCACCCAATGAGTGAGCGCACGTGGCTGCCTCACTGCAACCAGGTGAGCCACTCATCCCCAGCGAGTACCGGGACCTAGCGGAGGCATTTAGTGAGAAAGAATGCAGTGCCCTGCCTCCCCACCGACCCAATGATTGCTCCATCAAACTGTTGCCAGGAGCCAAACTCCCACGACCAAGAATGTATGCCATGTCCCCTCTGTCAAAAGTCCTTACCACACCCCTGGCTCCAACAAGACACAAGTCGGTGAGTTCAAAGGTGGCTGGATTTAATCATGGCACTTCTGGCATGCGTTTAGTCATATAAACAACAAACAAAGTCAGCGCTGGGAGCAATCGCCTCCCAGCACCTTACATATGCATTTCCCAGCCAGGCCCCACCCCCCACCCACCTAACCAGCATCCGGTGTGCGAGGCGATAAGAGTAGCCAGGCAGGATGCACTGCAGGCTCCCAGCCCCGTGTGCTTCCCTCCGCCGATCAGCTGCCTGTCGGGCCGCGCTGCAGGCCTCCGGCGTCCTGGTGCTTCCCTGCGCCAATCAGCTGCTCGTTGGGCCACGTTGCAGGCCTCTGGCATCCTGATGCTTCCCTGCACTGAATAGCTGTTCAGCGGCCTGGCCGCGAAGCCGGTCAGCTGTTCGGTGGGACAACCACAGAGCTGATGGCCACGCCTCCACGCTCTGCCCGTCAATAGTCCGGGTACCGGGAGAGGGAAGGGCTGTCGCTGTTGGTCGCTGGCCTCCTCCGCCGAAGCAGGACGCCCCCCCAGATGCTGTCCTTGCCCCCTCCAGTCAGTGTTGAGCCCACAGAGACTTGACAGGCGGCCCCCTCTACCAGGGCTCCACCTGGAAGGCAAGGAGAAATGTGTGATTAATCATGGGCTGTGGTGGATGATACAGCCAACCCCCCCTTGGCTTATGGGGACACCATCGGTGGAAACGCCACAACAACTGGGAGGCTTGTATGTCTGCTTCCCCCACCCAGGACACCTCCGTCACAGGGTACCCCTTCCACCATACCAGGTACTGCAAACGACCCCGTCGGACACGGGAGTCTAACACCTCTTGGATCTCATAATGGTCCCGTGCAACAGGACCTGGTACCTGTTTCATGGACCTAAAGGAGGACCTCTCTACTGGTTTCAGTAGGCTACAATGGAAGACTGGGTGCACCTTTCCTAGGAGACGGGGTAGCTTCAGCTGTACAGCGACCAGGTTAATGACCTGTATAACCTGGAACGGGCCTATGAATTTTGGCCCTAACGTTTTACAGGGTATTTTCAGGCGCAGGTACTTGGTTGACAGGTACACCATATCCCCCACCCGAAAGGGCTTCTGTGGCGCCCGTTTCTTACCGGCCTGCGCCTTTGAGGCCTCCTCTGCTTTTAGTAGGGCTCTTTTTACAGTCTCCCAGACCTCCCGTATGCGATTTATCCAGTCCTAGGGGTGATGGGGAGGGGTCCCCCTGCGGGCACTCGGGAATCGGGACAAACTCCACCCCATGTACCACCCAGAAGGGGGTGAAACTGGTACTGCTGTGGACCGCATTATATGCCACTTCGGGGAACGGTAATAGGTCAACCCATCGGGGCACCCCGTGCAGGCGGTACGCCTGTGTGATGAACAGGTTGGCCAGCTTTTGAGCAGACGGCAACCCCTTGCAAGGAACGAAATGGGCCTGCTTAGAAAAGAGGTCAATGACTGTCCATATAACCATATATCCATGGCTCCCTGGCAGCTCCACGATGAAGTCCAGGCAGGACGCACTGCAGGCTCCCAGCCCCGTGTGCTTCCCTGCGCCGATCAGCTATGCGTCGGGCCATGCTGCAGGCCTCCAGCATCCTGGTGCTTCCCTGCGCCAATCAGCTGCTTGTTGGGCCACGCTGCAGGCCTCTGGCATCCTGGTGCTTCCCTGCACTGAACAGTTGTTCGGCAGCCTGGCCGCAGAGCTGGTCAGCTGTTCGGTGGGATGACCGTGGAGCCAACGGCCACGCCTCCACGCTCTGCCCGTCAACAGTCCAGGTACCGGGAGAGTGAAGGGCTGTCGCTGTTGGTTGCTGGCCTCCTCCGCCAAAGCAGGATACCCCCCCAGACACTGTCCTTGCCCCCTCCCCCCTCCCGTCAGTGTCGAGCCACCAGAGGCTTGACACCCCCTCAAAATGGAGGAGATGCAGCGATACTTGGACAAAAACCTAGCGAGGGAATTCATTGAATGGGCCAAGTCTGCTGTGGGAGCCCCTGTCTTGTTTAAAGAAAAAAAAGATGGGTCTTTTTGTCTCTGTGTGGATTATAAAGGTTTGAATGCAGTGAGTGTGGAAAATAAATACCCCCTCCCCCTTCTGAAGGACTTACTAACCCAGGTGGCTAAGGGGAGTGTCTTCACTAAATTAGACCTGAGAGAGGCATATTACCGGGTGAGAATAAAGGAGGGAGAGAAGAGAAGACTGCTTTCAACTGTCCCATGGGGAGCTATCAATTCATGCCATTTGGACTACAGGGGCCCCCAGCCGTATTCATGCAGCTGATTAATGAGGTTCTACATGATCATTTATACAAAGGGGTTCTGGTATATCTTGATGACATCCTGATATATAGCATGAATATGACTGATCATGTAAAACTAGTGAGAGAAGTGTTAAAGAAACTATTGAATGCCAAGCTTTATGTCAAACTGTCAAAATGTGAATTTCACCAGACCCGATTGGATTATCTTGGCTATAGAATTTCCAATGAGGGCATTGAAATGGACCCGACCAAAGTAAAAGCCATAATTGAATGGCAGCCCCCAAATACTCACAAACAGCTCCAGAGCTTCCTAGGTTTCGCCAACTTCTACCGCCAATTCATCCCCTCCTTTGCCGAGATTGCCCTACCCCTTACAGAACTACTCAAAACAGGCAAAGGAGGAGGGAAGCCGTGACTGGGCCAACCACTAGCATGGACTATGAGCTGTCAAACCGCTTTTGAGAATTTAAAAAGACTATTTGCTGTTAAACCGGTCCTAAAGCACCCCTGCACAGGGGAGCCCTTTGTACTTCATCCATTTCGAGGGGGGTCATGGCATACATCCTTGGCCGTGGGAGTTTAGCTCCCAGTAACAGTTCAATGGTGCAGTCATTGGGCTGATGGGGTGGCAGGATGCCGCATTCTTTCTCACTAAACACCTCCGCTAGATCCCGGTATTCGCTAAGGATGAGTGGCTCGCCTGGTTGTGGCAGGGTAGCTATCTTTGCTAACTCGGTAGATGGCCTAGACTTTCCAGTAACGTCAGCCGAATTAAGAGGGGGTTTGGGCCCTATAGGTAATCTCACAGTCCTCATCCCCTTTTCCCACCAAATAAAAGGTTTCTATTTGTCTAAGCAGGCTAGACCTAGAATCACAGCCTCAGTCATCTTCGGAGCCACCATGAAGCGAATGAACTCCCAATGTTCACCTATTTCTAAGCATATTGGCTTTGTCAATTGTGTGACTAAAGTTCCTCCCATTAAAAAGCCATCGGCTTCTTCAAATCTCACGGGCTTGGAGAGCAACCTTGCCCGTATACCCATTTTAAGGGCAAGTGGCAAGCTAATAACGCACCGGGAGCACCGCGAGTCCACTAGCATTCTCAAATCCACTTTTACACCCATCTTAGGGACTATGAGTTTGGCAGCGAGAGAGAAAGGTGGAACGGGCCGACTCACCATCGGGTCATTCTCTCCTTTGTCGTCGCTGTCATAGGAGGGCAGAGTGGTGGCAGGTCCAGCTTGGGCCTCGGTGCTCTCATGTGTGGGCGACGTGACCTGGGTTATGGGTCCTTGAGTGATCCAGTTCGATTTTTCTTTTGCTGGCTGCTGGGTTGGTTTCTTCCTCACCAGTAGCCCCGATTTGCTTCCATGTTGGGGGTACGGGATCGAGCAACTCGCTGCTCGGTGCCCCTGTTGTCCACACCTGAAGCATTTGATTGATGGACCGGCAGGTGGCTTGGGGGATTCCGTGGCCGTGATGGCTGGGGATTTTCCAGGAGGAGGCCACCTGGCTTGCTCTGGTTTCGGCCTGGCTTCTGGAGGTGGTGGCTTCTTGTAGCGAGCAAGCTTGATGTCCAACCTTACTGCCGCCTGATACCACTCCTGCAATAGATTAGGGACAGCCCGATAGACACAGGCCTGGGAAAGGTGATCATCTAGCCCAGGGCTTTTCAACCGGTGGTACGCATACCACTTGTGGTACATTAACGAGTGGCAGGTGGTACGCAGCCCTGCCTAGCCAAGTGTAGTGGGGGAGGGAAAGAGCCAGCACAGGCAAGGACTTACTGTGAGAGAGTCCTCTGGAGCTGCAGAGTGGCTGGGGTGAGGCAAAGGCCCCAGGCTCACTTCTGCCTCACCCTCCCCCATGAGAAAGGAGGAGGAGGGGGGCAGAGACAGGAGAGGCTATAAAAGGAGGCAGTTTGGGCAGGAGAGGGAGAGAGAGAAAAAGAAGCAGCCTTGGGAGGAGGTGGAGTCAGCTCTAGCTGCACCAAAGGGAAAGAAGAAGGAGGAGGAGGAGGAGGAGGAGGAGGAGGAGGAGGAGGGTGGGGGGAGAGGAGATCAAGCAGGCCAGCCATGAGCAGATCTACAACTGCTGTGGCAGCCACTTGTGCTGGCAGCAGCAAAGAGGCAAGAAATGCAGTGGGGGAGGGCTCACCCTCCAAGAGGAATGAAAAAAGGCAGCAATGGCTGGAGGTGAGGCACGGAGGGAGGGAGGGAGGGAGATGGAGAGTGGAAGGATTCTTATGTGCTTTTGTGACTTTGAAGTTCTGGAATTTGTGCAATGTGGGCTTTGTGTTCTGAAGGAGTGTTTGGCAATTTCTATTTGGCTGATGTCTGATGTCTCCTGTTAGCTTCTATTGCTCTGCTATTGTTAGCTGTAAGTTTTGCTGCAAGGGATTTTGAAGTATTTTTCTCCTGAATGGATTTTGCCTGTAGCACTCCTTTACTTATAAATGGAGCCATTTGGGGAGGCTGCCTTAGCCGGCAGCCAAAACTTACTACATTTTTTTTTCTTCCTTAAGTGCCAGCTGCGCTCCTTAACTTTCCTTTCTAGCCAGTAGCTAATTCTTAAAGGGGAATGTGCCTTTTTAAGCTAGTTCACTCAGCAGTTTGTCTTTTCTGTCTCTGGAGGCTTTTCCTTTTTTGATGAATATATGGAAGAGAGAAAATATGGGGGGGTTCAAATTCTTCCTTCAGAAGGAGGTGGGCATGAGAAAGAGGGAGGGAGGGAGGGAAGGAGGGAGGGAGGGAAGTCCCGCCTTAGCACTTGGCCACCAGCAGCCCTGCCATTGACTTTGCTTGTCAAAAGGTTGCAAAAGGGGATCACATGACCCTGGGACACTGTGACCATCATAAATATGAATCAGTTGCCAAGCATCCAAATATAAATCACATGACCCTGGGCATGCTGCAATGGGTCATAAGTGTGAAAAATGGTCATAAGTCATTTCAGTGCATTTGCAACTTTGAACAGGTTTTTTTTTTGGTCATCAAGTTTTTGACACCTTGCTACGTGGTACTCGAATATTGCCATATCCTAAAAGTGGTACAATTGGTGAAAAGGTTGAAAAGCCCTGATCTAGCTCCTCCTTGAAGTGATGCACTAGGGACTGCTCAGGCCACCTTTCTATCCGACCTGCTACCTTGCAAAATTCTCGTACATATTCCAATGCAGGTCTACCATCTGGCTTTATCTTGTGAATTTGTTTCTCTGCTTTGAGGGCTATGGGGGGGTCCTCAAACCTGGCTCTTAATCCAAGGAGGAAGAGATGGAGATTCCCCAGTTCAGGCACTTGCTCATTATACAGATTGTTTAGCCACTCAGATGCTTCCCCTTCCAGATTGGCTGCGACCACGTCTACTGTAGCAGCTGGATTCAGGTGTCAGATGTCCTCTTTGAACTTAGCCGACAAGCCAGGAAAACAGGAACACCAAACCATCAAGTGTTTTATTGCACACATGAAACAAAGTTAGCACTGGGAGTGGCTTGCTCCCAGTGCCTTACATAGAGTAGTCATGCCCCAATCACGCCACAGGCTCACCGCACCCTCAAGTAACCCCACCCTACTCGTTAAGCCTCCGTCCAGGTGGAACGGAAAGGCTCCATCTACCCATTAGCAACTCCACCCCCCCACGCCTTGCCATTAGCTCCCCAGGCTTCAGCCCACCCCCCAGCAAGGTCCGTGAACCGCTTGCCTCCAGTAGCCACATGTCCGGGTGCCGCCCTCCTGTTTATGGCGCTCCCAGCTGATTGTTGGCCCGGCGAGCCATCCGGCGCTCCCAGCTGACTGTCGGCCTGGCAAGGCGCTTCCAAATGATGTCATTGGCTCGAGACGCCGACGGCAGCAATGACGGGAGATGACAGGAGGCTACAGGATGCCAGCAGCAGCAATGGCGGCAGGCAGGCAGCACGGACCCTCCCGGACGGTGGAGCAGCACAATGGCTTCGTCTCCAGCCGTTTCCAGGTGAGCAGGCCTTGCAGGGCATGACATCCAGCTCCCCCTACCAAGGGTCCCCCTGGAAGGAAGCACAACAAAGTTAGTGGTCACGTTGGTCCAGGATTGTATCAGGCATCCGCCTACCGGGCTTATGAGGGTGTTTTAGATGGTACCTATTGACAAGCTGGGGCGCAGAGACATCCCCCTCCCTTACCCAAGATGCTTTGGACAGAGGGTAACCCTTCCAAAGGACAAGGTAGTACAGTTCACCTCTCTTCGCCCGAGAGTCCAGGATCTCCTGGATCTCATATTGGCACGGGGCTACGGGACCTGGGCCCTCCCTTGTGTGTTCACCTGTCACTGGCTTTAGCAGGCTGACATGGAACACTGGGTGGACGTTACCGAGGAACCGCGGCAGCTGCAGCCGTACGGCTACTGGGTTGATGATTTGGGCCACCCGGAAAGGGCGGAGATACTTCGGGGCTAATTTCCTGCATGGTACCTGGAGTTTTATATATTTGGTGGATAAATAAACCAGGTCACCCACTTTGAATGGTGTCTCTGCCCGTCGTTTCTTATCTGCCTGTTTCTTGGTCATTTCCCCTGCTTTCGTCAAGGCCTTTTTGACCACGCCCCACACACCCCCTACATAGTTGAACCAATTGTCGGCTTTGGTGATAGGCGTCTGGGGGTCTGTAACACCTCCAGGTTTTTATGGTCTGCCCAGACCTCGAATGGGTGTTTTGCTCCCTCCAGCAGATGCCGCCATGTGGAAAGAGCCCACCATACTGCGAACGCCTCCTTCTCCCAAATAGCCCACGCTCTTTCAGCCTCCGTTAGCTTCCAGGAGGTATACGCGCATGGCTGTAGTGCTCCTTGGGCATTTCGTTGGAGCAGCACTGCCCCCACGGCGACATCGCTGGTGTCAGCCTGTACCACAAACGGCCGTTCTGGGTCTGGATGCAGCAACACAGGCTCTCTGGCGAACAAAGCTTTCAATGCTTCAAATGCCCTTTGACAGTCGGCGGTCCAGGCTAGAGCCTGTCCAGGTCGAGGTTTTGTTGCAGAGGACCGAGTACGTAAGAGGTCCGTTAGAGGGAGGGCCACTGTTGCGAAGGAGGGAATAAAATGTATGTAAAAATTAGCGAAGCCGAGAAAACTTTGCAGCTGGCACCGTGTCCTAGGAGCTTGCCATTCCAGCACACTTTTCACCTTGTTAGGGTCCATTTCCATCCCCGCAGCTGAAATACGGTACCCCAGGTAGTCAAGGCTGGTTCGGTGGAATTCGCATTTAGACAGCTTCACGTATAATTTGGCCTGTAGCAGCTTCTCTAACACATCACGTACCAGCTGGATGTGTTCCTCCAAAGTCTCAGAATAGATGAGGATATCATTGAGGTAGACGAGCACCCCACGGTATAAATGCTCATGCAAGACCCCATTGATGAGCTGCATAAACACAGCAGGGGCCCCCTGTAGGCCAAAGGGCATCACCCTAAACTGATAGCTGCCTAATGGACAGTTAAAGGTCGTCTTCCACTCATCGCCTTTCTTTATCCTGACCCTATAATATGCCTCCCTGAGGTCCAATTTTGTGAAGACCCTCCCACGGGCTAAATGGGCCAGAAGGTCTTTCATGAGCGGCAAGGGGTACATATGTTCCACACACACCGCATTGATGCCCCGGAAGTCCACACAAAGCCAGAGACCCCCATCCTTCTTCTCCTGGAATAGAACCGGGGCGGCTATCGGGGAACGGGCTGCCTGTATGAAACCCCTTGCTAGATTTTTATCTATATAGTGTCTCAACTCCTGTAGCTCCAACGGTGTCATCGGATACATCCTGGGCTTTGGTAACTTAGCCCCCGGTTGAATCTCAATTGCGCAGTCGGTTGGGCAATGGGGTGGGAGGCTATTGCACTCATTTTCACTAAACACTGCAGCCAGGTTGTTATACACTGCTGGGAAACCAGACTCCCCCTCCTCCTGGGCTGTTTTTAACCCCTCCACACCCTTTTTAGACCCAGCCAGCTCTGGCTGGGGTGGCTGGGGTCCGACCCCAAGCCGTAAGTGACGACACCCCTCAGCCCACCACATAGTTGGAGCCCACTTGTCTAGCCAGGCCAGCCTCAGTCATAGATGGCACTACAATGAACTGGAGCATCTCCCAGTGTTTACCCATTTCCATCCTCACCGGTTCTGTGACTAATGTGGCCGGGGCCCTACCCAAAAGGGACCCGTCCACCTGCTCAAAACGGATGGGGGATGCGAGCTGGGTCACTCTAATGGCCACCTTCTCCACCACCTCTCTGCTTATCAAACGAGTACACCCTGTGTCAATTAGGGCTTGGTAGTTGCCTGACTGCCCTGTTAGTGGGTTCGTCAAAGTGACAGGGATGGCAAAAGGAGCTATGGGTTGACTCACCATGGGGTCCTCTGCCGGATCTCCGTCATCATACTCCGCCACGGGTCCTTCAGCGGATGTTGGTTCCACCGTCGGACGTTGGGGAGTTCCACTTTCCGCCTGCCGGGCTGCCCTTGACCGTTCTGTGGTCCTCTTTGGCATAACCCCTGGCTTACCTACAGCTGTTGGAGTGCTGGTGGTTGCTGGAACCGGACATTCGGTGACCCGATGGCCTGGCCGATTACACCTAAAGCACCTAAACACGGCTCTGGGAGTGGAACTGGGAGTCAGGGTTTGCTGGCCGAGATCTTTTGGCCGTTCAACAGCCCGTCGAGGGGCTGACTGCTCGTCTGGTGTCCGCTGGAACTCTTGCAATCCCGCATTCAACTCCGTCACCACCCGAAACCATTCTGGGAGCCGGCACGGGATGCCTCTTACGACACATGCCCGACGCAAGTCCTTGTCCAAGCCAGCCCAGAAGTGATGGACCAAAAGATGTTCTGGCCATGAACGGAGCCTCCCAGCGGCCCGCTGGAACTCACGGACGTATTCTCTTGCGGGCCGGCCTCGTTGTCTCAACCCGAGCACCTCCGCCTCAGCTCGCTGCACCTGAGAGGGGTCCTCAAACCTAGTCTTTAAGGCCTCCAGGAATAGGCCAACATCGGCCAACTCCCTGGCGTGATCACTATAAAGGTCCGCAGCCCAGGCCGCTGCCTCTCCCTGCAAGCTAGTCGTCACCGCTACCACCATTGCCCAATTGGACGGGTATAAGGAGGCGAAGCGGTCTATGTGGCTGAGCACATGGCTCATGAATATCTCCAACCGGTCTGGGTCACCATCAAAGGCCACTGCTATAGGAGGTGGATTCCACATCACAGCCGGAGGCCAGGGGGCTGTCGCCTGTGCTGTATACTGGGCCCCATCTGGGACCCCAGCGTGGCGGGTGGTGGGGCCCGGTCCCCATGAGCCTGAGGACCCTGGCATGGGTCCTGACTGCCTGGCAGGGGCTGAAGCCGGACCCCCAGCCGACCGGCCTTCACGGTGGTACTGAGGCTCAGCTGAAACGGGTCCCCCAGAAGCCCCTGTCTGGGAAGGGTGACTGCCTGGGGCTAGCCTAAGTCTTGGGCTGGCTAAATGGAACCGGGGGGCCTCCGATGGCAGCCCTAGCCCAGGAGCGGCCCTGGAACGCGGTGGCAGTGCAAGGTATCCCGTTTCTCCGAATTGGTCCCTAAGAACGTCCAGGGTGTATTGGCCTGGGGCCGTGGAGTAACTCCACTCCTCTTCCTCATCCCCAGTGACGCGTCTCTCTCTCCAACCAGTCAAAGGGGGGCCTACCCCTGCAGTCTGTTGCCTACTGGCTTCTGATTGGTGCAGAGCAGGACTTAGCCACCACTCCCTGGACGAGAGGGTAGAAGTGGGCTGCTGTCGCTCCCCCTTTGTGTCCACAGGCAACTGGGTCTTTTCTTTCAGCCTCACCACTGGCTGGACCTCCCCTTCCTCGGCTGCAGATGTTAACTCAGGCTGCCCTGTTAGCTCCGTTGCTTCTTCTGCTGGTGGGATGCCCTGGGTCCTCTCTGCCATATTCGTTTGTGTTGTTTTTCCTCCACCACCAGGACCCAGGAAATGAAAACTACAAAGTAGTAAAAGATTTCTTTTTTCTTTTTGTGAGTGCTAACTTACTGTCAGACGTCCTCTTTGAACTTAGCTGACAAGCCAGGAAAACAGGAATGCCAAACCATCAAGTGTTCTATTGCACACATGAAACAAAGTTAGCACTGGGAGTGGCTTGCTCCCAGTGCCTTACATAGAGTAGTCACGCCCCAATCATGCCACAGGCTCACCGCACCCTCAAGTAACCCCACCCTACTCGTTAAGCCTCCGTCCAGGTGGAACGGAAAGGCTCCATCTACCCATTAGCAACTCTACCCCCCCACGCCTTGCCATTAGCCCCCCAGGCTTCAGCCCACCCCCCAGCAATTGGCATTGCCCGCCCCCCAGAAATTGGCATTGCAATTCATGTGGGAACGTACTTCATTAAGGAAGAAGATCAGCTTTTCTGGATCGCCATCAAAAGTCGCTCTAAGGGGTGGCACCATCATAGGCTGCTCCCCCCCCCATTGCGGCTGCATTCCCAGTGGTTGTTGGCCTCCTTGCTGCAGCTGTTGCACTCCCAATGGCTGCTGACCTCCCAACGGTGGCTGCGGCATCCCCAATTGCTGCAGACCCCCCTGCGGTTGTTGCACATTCAGGGGCTGTTGCCATCCCCACTGCTGCTGCGCTCCCAACAGCTGCTGCCCTCCTGGCGGTGGTGGCTGTGGCATCCCCAATTGCTGCAGGGCCCCCAATGGTTGCAACATCCTGACCTGTTGCTGCCCGGCCAACAGGTCACACAGCTGTTGTATTAAATCTTGTTGAACGCTCACATTTGGGTCTTCTCCCTGCGTAGGCCTAGGGTTTGGGTGACGCCGACGGTGATGCACAGGGCTGTGTGACCAATTGTAGTGACAGGGCTCTCATGGTACTGGTGACAATCTGGACTGCGGCTGCCCCAGTGTTGGCTCGGGTTTCGGTAGTGGGGCTGTCTGTCAACGCTGCAAATATTGAATATTCTTGCTTTGACAAAGTATGCAGAACTGTCTGGTATTTTTAGAGTTAATGCAGAGGAGAATGAGGGAGGAGGGAAAAGCCCGTGAAAGGGAAAGGAAGGGAACCTTTGCCCTTCAAACTAATTGGAGAACGTAAATCATGACAGCAAAATAGGGAGGGGGAATGCTAGCAAAAATAACTGTTCGGTGGGTGGGAACTTCAGATCTTAGCATTCCCTTTCATCATGCCTGTGCCGACATTTTGTCACATAAATAAAAAGACTTTTTAGGATAAAATGCCTGGAAGTTCTTTGAAGTGTTTCATTAGTCGGAACCATGACAACATGCTAAGATCTCAATCCTTTTCAAACGACCTGGGGTCCTGAACTCCATCCACTGCCTCTAGGCTTGAGAGGAGCTGGTAAAGATTCAGGGGAAGATCCCCAACTCTTCCTCCTAGGGCTGAGGGAAAGATTTGAGGACCCATCTATTGGTCTTAAAGCAAGAGAACAGATCCACAAAATAAAACAAGCCAGCAGGCCTGCCCTGGAGTACGTGTGGGAATTTCACAAGATAGCAGGCCGAATAGAGGGGTGGCCTGAACAATCCCTGATCCAACACTTCATTGAGGGATTAGACAATCACCTCTCTCAGGCATGCATCTATCGAGACATACCTGATCAGCTGCACGAATGGTACCAGGCAGCAGTGAAGCTAGACATTCAGCTCGCCCGCTATAAGAAGCCTCACGAACCCGAGCAGCAACCAGAGCTACCCGGACAGCAATCACCCCCACGAAAGCCTTCAACTACTGCAGTGGCTGAGAGACCCAGGCCACCTACAGGCCCATCAATTAAGTGTTTTCAGTGTGGACAAGAGGGACATCGAGCGGCAACCTGTCCAGTCCCCTACCCCCGACTGCAGAACAGACCGGAACCAGCAATGAGAAAGAAACCTGCTCAGCGGCTAATGAGAGAAAAATCCAACTGGCTCACGCAGGAACCTGTTGCCCAGATTATACCCCCCACGCAGGAGAATGCCGGGACTCCAGGTGGACCCGCCCCTGCTCTACCCTCCTTTGACAGCGACGATGAAGGAGAGAATGACCCAATGGTGAGTCGACAAATCCCGCCTTTTTCACTGGCCGCCAAACTTATAATCCCTAAGTCTGGGGCACAAATGGACTTAAATGTGCTAATTGATTCTGGATGCACCCGCTGCATTATTAGTCTGCCGTTTGCCATGAAAATGGGCATACGGGCAAAACAGCTTTCCAAACCTGTGAGGTTTGAGCAAGCCGATGGCTCCCTGATGGGAGGGACTCTTGTCACACAATTAACTGAGCCCTTATGCCTAGAAACAGGTGCACACTGGGAGTTTATTCGCTTCCTGGTGGCTCCAAAAATGACTGAGGCGGTGATCCTAGGGCTAGCCTGGTTAGACAAATGGTAGGCGTTTATCTGGTGGGAGAAAGGAATGAGAACCGTGAGACTACCTATAGGGCCCAATCCCCCCATTGATTCAACAGATGTTGCAGGGCACCTTAGGCCACCCAATGAGTGAGTGCACATGGCTGCCTCGTCGCCGCCAGGCGAACCAGTCATCCCCAATGAATACCAGGACCTGGCGGAGGCATTTAGTGAAAAAGAATGTGATGCCCTACCCCCTCACAGACCCAATGACTGCTCCATCGAACTGGTGCCAGGAGCCAAACTCCCATGACTGAGAATGTATGCTATGCCCCCCTCGAAATGGAGGAGATGCAGCAATACGTGAACAAAAACCTAGCGAGGGGGTCATCGAATGGGCCAAATCTACCGTGGGAGCCCCTGTGTTGTTCAAAGAGAAAAAAGATGGGTCTCTTTGTCTCTGCGTAGACTATAAGGGTCTCAACGCTGTGAGTGTGGAAAATAAATGCCCCCTCCCCCTCCTAAAGGAATTATTAACCCATCTGGCTAAGGGGAGTGTCTTCACTAAATTAGACCTGAGAGAGGCATATTACCAGGTGAGAATAAAGGAGGGAGACGAGTGGAAAACTGCCTTCAACTGTCCTATTGGGAGCTATCAGTTCAAAGTCATGCCATTTGGACTACGGGGCCCCCAGCTGTATTTATGCAGTTGATTAATGAGGTCCTACGTGATCACTTGTACAAAGGGGTTTTGGTGTATCTTGATGACATCCTGATATACAGCACAAATATGACTGATCACATAAAGCTGGTGAGAGAAGTGTTAAAGAAACTATTGAATGCCAAGCTTTATGTCAAATTGTCGAAATGTGAATTTCACCAGACCCGATTAGACTATCTTGGCTACAGAATTTCCAACGAGGGTATTGAAATGGATCCAGCCAAGGTGAAATCTATAATCGAATGGTAGCCCCCAAGGACTCGCAAACAGCTCCAGAGCTTTCTGGGTTTTGCCAACTTTTATCATCAATTCATCCCCTCTTTTGCTGAGATTGCCCTACCCTTTACAGAACTACTCAAGACAGGCAAAGGAAGAGGGAAGCCATGACCGAGCAAACCACTAGCATGGACGATGGGCTGTCAAACAGCTTTTGAGAATTTAAAGAGACTATTTGCTGCTGAACCGGTCCTAAAGCACCCCTGCCCAGGGGAGCCCTTTGTGATTCAAGCCGACAGCAGCGATGTGGCAGTTGGAGCTGTGTTACTGCAAAAGAACAAAAGTGGGGTCCTGCAACCCTGCGCCTACACCTCTAAGAAATTTACTGAGAGCAAGCGGAGATGGGCAATCTGGGAGAAAGAGGCCTTCGCGATTAGATGGGCGCTATTAAACTGGCGACACTATCTAGAAGGGAGCAAGGTGCCATTTGAGGTATGGACAGATCACAAAAATCTAGAAGCACTGAAAACTCCCCATAAATTGTCCCCAAAACAAGTGCGATGGGCACAGTACTTTAACCACTTCAACTTCACTCTAAAGTACATACCAGGAGGAAAAAACTTCCTAGCTGATGCGCTATCCCGGCTACCCCAATACAAAAGCAAACGGGAAGAGATTAACGAGGCTATTATCCTCAATCCACAAACTGCTGCTCAATTTACACCTCGCAGGGTCCCCAATCCTGATGGCCCTGGAGTAAAGAAAATAAAACGAGTGCTCCTCACTGACCAATGGTTCAAAGATAATCAAACCTCCCTGACATGCAGGGATGGCTTGGCTTACAAGGGGGGGGAAACTATATCTGCCCGAAGCTCTCCATCTTAATCCTCTCAAACACAGCCATGATGTAAAACAAGCTGGACACTTTGGATATTTGAAAACCCTACACCTCACCCGCTGGCAATTTTGGTGGCCGGGGCTGAAACGAAATGTAGAAAACTTTGTAAAAAGTTGTACTGTATGTGCCACAATGAAAAGAATCCCAGGGAAAACCCCTTGGTTACTGCAACCCATGGCAGACCCTTCTCAACCATGGGAAGAAATAGCTATGGACTTTATAGTAGACCTACCTGAAAGTAGTGGAAATACTGTCATCTGGACTGTAATAGACCTGTTCTCCAAACAGGCTCATTTCATCGCCTGCAAAGGACTCCCATCTGCCCAACGACTGACCAAATTGTTCCTGAAACATATCTACCAGCTGCATGGCACCCCTAAGTGAATAATTTCAGACAGGGGGGTGCAGTTCACAGCGAAGTTTTGGAAGAGTTTTCTTAAATTAATTGGATCATTTCAAGGTCTATCATCTGCTTTTCATCCAGCCACCAGTGGGGCTGCAGAATCCGCTAACAAAATGGTGGAACAATATCTTAGATGCTACGTTTCTTACCAACAGATGAACTGGACTGACCTCCTCCCTTTTGCGGAGGTGGCGTACAATAATTCTGTGCACAGCAGCACCGGCTACATGCCTTTCAGAGTGGCCACAGGAAAAGAGTTCAGCCCAATACCTGAATACCCTCAGGTGCCCTCCGCTTCTCAGACACTTGACCAGTGGGTGAGGGGGTGGGAAGAAGTTTGGAGAAACACAAAAACTGCTTTAAAAAAGACTTTTGAAACCTATAAAAAGCAGGCTGATAGAAAGAGGGCTCCCCAAAGAACATTCCAAGTTGGGGAAAAGGTTTATTTGTCAACTAAGTATTTATGCCTCAAATTGCCCAGCAAGAAATTGGGACCAAAATTCTTGGGACCTTTCCCCATAGTAAGGATCATCAATCCGGACTGTCAATGCATCCTGTCTTGGTGCTCCACACAACAGCCAGCAAGCAGGTACGGTAGACGAACGGCAGTTTAATTCACTCCGTTTGATTCAAAGTCAGCACTGGGAGTCGGCCAATCATCGTCAGTCCTTTCCCCTCAGCAAGTGTCGGCCCTGCGAGGCGCAGGGGGATGACATCAGAGGAGAGCGTCTGCTGCAGCACCGGCGGAGCCCGGGAAGGGCCGACGATACGACGACCGACTCCCTCATCCTCCAACTGAGGCCGGTCATCCAGAGCCCCAGCGAAATGGCAAGGCCGGTAAGGCAGACGAGGCGGCTGGCGGCTGGGTCGGGTCGGGTTGGCCTCGCAGGGCTCGACATGCCGCTCCCCCTACCAGAGGTCTCCCTGAAATACAAGCATAGCGGAGTTAATGGTCCCGTTCCTGTGTGTTTGCACCCCCTGTTTGTCCCTTCGGCTTGTTGGGATATTTGCTATGGTACCTCCTGAGTAAACGGGGAGCATGCACCTCACTATCCTTCACCCAAGATGCTTCCGACAGCAGATAGCCTTTCCATAAGACAAGGTAATATACCCCACCCCTTCTTTCCCGTGAGTCCAAGATTTCCTGCACCTCATAGTGGTCGGGTGCTACGGGACCTGGGGTTTCCATAGGGCGATCGTGGGACACCGGTTTCAACAGACTGCTATGAAACACCGGGTGTAACCTGCCTAAGAACCGCGGGAGTTTGAGACGCACAGTCACGGGGTTGATTACTTTGGCTATCCGAAACGGACCTATGTACTTTGGGGCCAACCTCCGACAAGGGACCTGGAGTCGTATATACTTAGTGGAAAGGTACACTAGGTCTCCCACCCTGAATGGTTTCTGGACCCTCCTCTTCTTATCTGCTTGTATTTTGGCCATCTGCCTTGCCTTTTCTAAGGCCTTTCTCACCACACCCCATACCCCGCTAACTTGGGCTAACCATTCCCCAGGCTGACAGGGTTGGGATTCCTGGCCACTATATTCCGGCATGGGCACGAATTCCCTGCCAGAAACCACCCAGAAGGGTGTGAAACCTGTACTACTATGTATGGCATTATTGTAGGCCACCTCCGCGAACACCACCCACTCCACCCAATCTGTCTGTTGGTACGAGACATAGCTTCGAAGGTAGTGCTCAACCGCTGCGTTTGCCCATTCCGCCGCTCCATTAGTACTTGGGTGGTATGCCGAGCTGAGCCCTTGGGAGGATCCTAGGAGGCGTACGAAGTCGCGCCAGAAGTGGGCTGTGAATTGGACCCCGCGGTCTGAGATGATCCAACGCGGAGCCCCGTGGAGCCGATAAACTTGTGACAGGAACATACAAGCCAACCTTCGAGCTGATGGTAGTCCCTTACAGGGAATGAAGTGGGCCTGCTTAGAGAAAAGGTCTACTACCGTCCAAATTACCGTATAACCCTGACTGTTGGGTAGTTCCACAATAAAGTCCATGGCTATGTCTTGCCATGGGTGGTATGGGTCAGCCACCGATTGCAACAGTCCCATGGGCTTCCCTGGACTGGGCTTGGACATGGCACAGACCGGATATCCTCTCACGTAGGCTTCTACGTCTACCCTCATCCGAGGCCACCAGAACTGACGCCGGGCCAGGTGCAATGTTTTCAGAAACCCGAAGTGGCCCGCTTGTTTCGAGTCATGACAACGGTGGAATATCCGATTACACAGCGGGGGTGGGATGTACAGTCTGTTGCCATACCAGGCCAGTCCATCCCTTTGAGTCAACATCCCATGATTCTCCCGCAACCACAGATCGTCTCTGAGAGCCGTTCGTAGTTCATCCTCAAGAGTTGCCACTACCGGTCGGGAAGCTGCCTTTGCATTGTCCTGTCGGTAAGGGGGCATGATAGCCTGTACCACTTCCTCCCATTTGCTATTGTATTGTGGTAACCGAGACAATGCGTCCGCTAGAAAGTTCTTACCCCCTGGTACATATTTGAGGAGAAACTGGAATCGGCGAATGTATTGTGCCCAACGGACGTGTTTTGGGGATAGCCTCCTGGGGGTTTGCAGCACTTTCAAGTTTTTATGATCTGTCCAGACCTCGAACTGGTGTTTTGCCCCCTCTAGTAAGTGCCGCCAGGTGGACAAAGCCCACTTCACCGCGAACGCCTCCTTCTCCCAGATGGCCCACGCTCGCTCGGTTTCCGTTAGCTTTCTCGACGTATAAGCGCAGGGCTGCAATCTCCCCTGTCGGTTGTGCTGGAGTAATACTGCTCCTACCGCCACGTCGCTGGCATCTGCCTGGACCACGAACGGACGTTCTGGGTCCTGATGCAGTAGGACCGGCTCCCTCGCGAACAACGCCTTCAATGACTCAAAAGCCCTCTGGCATTCCGTTGTCCAAGCCAATGGTTGTCCCGGACGTGGTTTTGTAGCCATCCGGGTCTGCAACAGGTTTGTAAGGGGTAACGCAACCATGGCAAAGGAGGGAATGAATTGTCTGTAGAAGTTGGCAAACCCCAGAAAGCTTTGTAGCTGACGGCGTGTCCTTGGGGCTTGCCACTCCAGCACACTCTTTACTTTGTTTGGGTCCATCTCCACCCCTTCCGCTGATATCCGATATCCCAGGTAGTCTAGGCGGGACCGGTGAAACTCGCATTTCTATAACTTCACATACAACCGAGCGTCTAACAGCTTCCTTAACACATCTCGCACTAGTTGGACGTGTTCCTCCATGGTCTTGCTATAAATCAGTATATCATCAAGATATACGAGCACCCCGCGGTATAGATGTTCATGTAAGACTTCGTTAATGAGTTGCATGAATACCGCGGGGGGCCCTTGTAGACCGAAATTGATAGCTGCCTAAAGGACAATTGAACGCTGTTTTCCACTCGTCCCCGGGTTTGATTCTGACCCTATAATAGGCCTCACGCAGATCCAACTTCGTAAAAACCTTCCCCTGGGCTAGATGGGCTAAGAGGTCCTTCATTAAAGGGAGGGGATACAGATGTTCTACACAAACTGCGTTGATGCCCCTGAAGTCCACGCACAGTCAGAGTCCATCCTTTTTCTCCTGAAATAGCACTGGCGCTGCTATCCGGGACCGTGCCGGCTGTATGAACCGCCTAGCCAGATTCTTATCTATGTATTGCCTCAGTTCCTCCAACTCCCTCGGAGTCATGGGATACATACGGGGCTTCGGTTATTTGGCTCCTGGCAGTATCTCAATGGCACAGTCGGTCAGGCGGTGGGGTGGGAGGCTGTCGCAACCCCGCTCGCTGAACACCTCTGCCAGCCCCTCATACTCTGCCGGGAATCCGGGCATCCATTCCCGTGCCTCCAGTGCTGTGTCCACTGCGTCCTCCTCCCCTTCCTGTGCGCCATCGTCCATACTCGGTGGCTGAGGGCCAGTGCCAAGGCGCATGTGACGACAACCACCACCCCACCATATGGTTGGGCCCCATTTATCCAACCAGGCCAACCCTAGGATCAGCGCCTCCATCATAGAGGGAACCACTATGAACCGAAGAAGCTCCCAATGCTCCCCCATGTCCAATCGCACCGGTTCTGTCACTAGCGTGGCTGGGGCCCCACCCAGGAGGGATCCATCCACCTGCTCGAACCGGATGGGATGGGCCAGGCGATGGACCCTAATACCAACCTCCTTCACAACTTTCATGCTGACCAGACACCGAGTGCAGCCAGAATCGATTAACGCCTGATACCTCCCGGTATGGCCCGTGGCTGGACTTGTCAGGTAAATCGGGATGGTAAAGAGGCTTATTGGCTGGCTTACCATGGGGTCTTCCGCGGGATCCATGTTATCATATTCCGTCAGGATGTCGTCGGGAACGGTCAGGGCCGTCTCGTCCGGGGTCCATTGGGGAGTTCCGCCTTCGGCGTGGCGAACCACCCTCGAACGTTCCGTGGCTTTCTTTGGGGTAGAGCCCGGTTTCCCCTGAACTGCCAGGGTGCCTTGCACTGCCGGGACTGGGCATTCCGCCACCCGGTGTCCTGGTCGATTGCACCTGAAACATCTAAATATTGGTTTAGCAGGGGATGTCGATGGGGGCGGTGTCCGGCTGGACTCTTTCGGCCTTTCCCCTCCCCGCCGAGGGGTGGCCTGTTCGTCCGTGGACCGCCAGACCTCCTGCAGTCCTGCATCAAGCTCAGTTACCACTCTAAACCAGTCTGACAACCGGCCTGGCACCCCCTTCACGACACAGGCTTGGCGCAGCTCCTTGTCCAGGCCTTGGTGGAAGTGATAGACCAGAAGACGTTCTGGCCATGAGCGTAGCCGACCAGCTGCCCTCTGAAACTCCCGTACGTAGTCCCGTACGGGCTGGCCTCTTTGTCTCAATCCTCCGTCTCTGCGTGCTGTACCCGGGAGGGATCGTCAAACCTGGCCCTTAGCGCCTCCAGGAACATTCCGACATCCCCCAGGTCCCGGGCATGGTCGCTGTACAGGTCGGCCACCCACGCTGCTGCCTCGCCCTGAAGGCTTGTTGTTATCGCTACCACCATCACCCAGGGAGACGAGTACAATGACGTATACCGGTCCAGATGGCTCAGTACCTGGCCCAGGAACATCGCCAATCTGTCTGGGTCGCCGTCAAAGGTTGCTGCGATAGGTGGTGGGCCCCACATAAACCCTGTCGGCCATGGGCCCGTGGCTTGTGTGCCCCGCTGCCCACTGTCCACGGTGGTGGAACGGCGGCTGCCTGGGTCTGGACCCCAAGATGCCAACGACCCGGAGAGACGCACAGGCTGGCCAGCGGGTACAGCGGCTGTGGCCCCACCTGGCCGGCACTCCCTTCAGTGTCGAGACTGGGCAGTTGACACCTGCCCCAGAGGAGGCCCCCCTGGGTCCGGGGCACCACTAGGGGGTAATTTGAACCTCAGACTGGCTAGTTGGAACCTAGAGTCTGCAGAGCCCCGAGGACCGGGCATGCCACCAGGTGCGGGTGGAGGATTCAGGTAGCCCGTTTCCCCAAATCGTTCCCGGAGGACGTCCAACGTATATTGGCCCGGGGCTGTGGAATAACTCCATTCTTCTTCGTCGTCACCAGTCACCCGTCTCTCCCGCCAACCATACAAAGCGTCCTCCCTGCCTGCCGCACACGGCCCGCCTTCTTCCGGTCGTTGCAGGGCCGAACTCAGCCACCATTCCCCAGAAGCCGCTGCAGGGCCCCGCTGGTGAGAGACAACCCCTATGTACGCGGGCTGAGCCCTTTCCTTGGGCCTCACTGCCGGTTGGGTCTCCCCTGCCTCTTCTGCCTCTGCCGATGGCAGCACAGCCTCCGACACTGGCTCCGGGGTCTCTTCCACCGGTGCACCCCCCTGGGTTCCTTCCGCCATTCCCTCCAAGGCTGCCTCCTGCCACCCGGGCCCAGGGAAGGAGAACAACACGTTTAGGTATTTTTGGAGTGCTGACTTACTGTCAATGCGTCCTGTCTTGGATCTCCACACAACAGCCAGCAAGCAGGTACGGTAGACGAACGGCAGTTTAATTCACTCCGTTTGATTCAAAGTCAGCACTGGGAGTCATCTGCTCCCAGTGCCTTACATAGGAAATGCGCCTGCCACACCCACGTTAAAGCTGCCCCACCCCTCAAGCCAGCATCCGCCCTGCCACACCTGGCCCTAACCCAGTCCTCGCCGCCCTGCCATACAGCTGGGCCAATCATCGTCAGTCCTTTCCCCTCAGCAAGTGTCGGCCCTGCGAGGCACAGGGGGATGACATCAGAGGAGAGCGTCTGCTGCAGCACCGGCGGAGCCCGGGAAGGGCCGACGATACGACGACTGGCTCCCTCATCCTCCAACTGAGGCCGGTCGTCCAGAGCCCCAGCGAAATGGCAAGGCCGGTAAGGCAGACGAGGCGGCCAGGTCGGGTCGGGTCGGCCTCGCAGGGCTCGACACGGTCACCATAGAACTAAAATTCCCTAGACTTTTAGGGAGAATTCACCCAGTCTTCCATTACAGCTTGTTGAAACCTTATCGGGGCTCCACTTTAAGACCTCCCCCGAAGAAGGCACCTGGGCCCCTCGTAGTTGCGGGACAGACCCACTATGAAGTGAAACATATTCTTGACTCTAGAATTTTTAAAGGGAAATTGCAGTACCTACTACAGTGGAAGGGATACCCGTTGTCTGAAGCCACCTGGGTGAAATCCAGTGAGGTGAAAGCTGACAGGCTCGTCAAAAGGTTTCATGCAAAATACCCCAACAAACCGAGAACTAGTCATTAACATATGCTTTTGTTTACATTACAGGATCTGTCCTTTTTGTAAGGGGGGCTGGATGTCAACGCTGCAAATATTGAATATTCTTGCTTTGACAAAGTATGCAGAACTGTCTGGTATTTTTAGAGTTAATGCAGAGGAGAATGAGGAAGGAGGGAAACACCCGCGAAAGGGAAAGGAAGGGAACCTTTGCCCTTCAAACTAATTGGAGAACGTAAATCATGACAGCAAAATAGGGAGGGGGAATACTAGCAAAAATAACTGCTCGGTGGGTGGGAACTTCAGATCTTAGCATTCCCTTTCATCATGCCTGTGCTGACATTTTGTCACATAAATAAAAAGACTTTTTAGGATAAAATGCCTGGAAGTTCTTTGAAGTGTTTAGTCGGAACCATGACACTGTCATTGTAACCCCGCCACCTGGAACCATCATGGCGGCGGTGCCTGTCAGATTGTGACAACCAACGCTGACCAGGGCATCTCCGGTGGCTGGGGCTCTTCCGTTGTGATCGTCGCTCTGGAGTCTTGGAGGAGTGGCGATGACTCGGACTACCCTGTTTAGAGCAGCAGCCGGGACTCTCCTTTTTCGCAGGGCTAGAGGTCAATGCTGGTGGCTTCGAGGACAGGGAAGCCACCTGCGCTCCATTGGCGGGGCTGGGGCTTCTCTTAGGCACAGATTGGTGTCGGCCACGCTGATCATCATGTTCAGTGGCATGCGAAGAGTGAGAAAGTTGTTCCCTGCTCTTCATCTCCAGCTCTTCAAATCTCTCCACCAACTTCTCCACTGATTGGCTACGGACTGCGGACAGGTACTTCCATTCTCCAGAGTCCTCATTGGTCGCCAATCTTTTGGCTCTCCTATGGTCCGGTGGAGCGTGATCCTCGAGAGGCTCCTGCCTGCAAGTAAGCTTCGGATGCTTTCGAAGAACTTGCCTTTGGCCGGGTTGCCTCAAGGTGCTTGGAGTCTCCACTGGGCAGGGTCCACTCCGATGACCATATCAAGTCTCGCATCTTTTGGGTTAATGTTATGGTTCCGATAGATGAAACCCATCAAAAGAACTTCAAGGCAAAAATTCTTCCTTAAAGAACATTTTATTCAGGAAACAAAGTATCGGCACTACATAGTTGAACCCAAAAACTAAATTCCCTTCCCCCGGATACAAAGTAACAAAGTGCAATTCCCACCCCCAATAAGCTGTCATAAATCACATTCTCCAATTAGCCTAAAACACGGGCTTTCTCCCCAGCTCCTCAGCCTGCCAAAACGTTATCAGTTCATCCTTGGGTTCCCACAAAGCAGCGTTATTATTTTGGCTAGCTGAGCTTGAGCATTTATCCCAACCCCCACTTCTGCACCTAATTTCTAAATAACAGAAAAAGCATGTTAAAAGCAAAGAGAAAATGGCTGCAATTTTCATCAGTTGTCAGAGCAGGAACATGTTCTGTCCCCCGTCCGACCCACACCACCCAACCAGGCACCCGAGGCCTGAAAAACTGCTCGGCACAAAGGCAAATGAATTCCTTGGCAGCAACTGCGTAGCTGCCTGCCAAGCCTTTACTGATAAGACACAGCAAACAAAGATAATTCCACAATGACTTGCCAGAGAGCGTGCGACCAAATATCCATCAAAAATTGTCTGTCACGAAACTTCACATGCCACACCCCTTGCTTATATAGCCAGTGGGGTGTGGCCCAGTGACTCAGCTGAATTATCTGGCACGACGTGTCCGCTGCTGCGCACGCTTCTCTTTCCGACGCTGGCGTGGATCCAGCCAAGACGTATCCTCGTCAGAGTCCGATACACCTGGCTCCTGGCTGATCCCAGAAGCACCTGGCTCCTGGCCAATCCCAGAAGCACCGGGCTCCTGGCCAATCCCAGAAACACCGGGCTCCTGGCCAAACTCCTCGCTGTC
>NW_015388764.1:85648-86732 GCF_001527695.2 Protobothrops mucrosquamatus
CCCAACTGCGCAACGCCTCCACCTTGCGCGGGTCCATCGCGATGCCCTCGGGGGTGATGATGTGCCCAAGGAACTCTATGGAAGTCTGGAAGAAGTAACATTTCTCCAACTTCGCATAGAGTTGATTCTCCCGCAGGCGCTGCAGGACCTGGTGGACATGCTGGAGGTGGCTCTCCTGGTTCGGGGAGTAAATTAAAATATCCAGATAGACCACCACGAACCGGTCCAACATGTCCCGGAACACGTCGTTCATCTGGTGCTCGAAGACCGCGGGAGCGTTGGTCAGCCCGAACGGCATGACAGTATACTCGAAGTGGCCGTATCGGGTGCCAAACGCCGTCTTCCACTCATCCCCCTCACGCACGCGTACCAGGTTGTAGGCCCCTCGGAGATCGAGCTTCGTGAAGATCGAGGCCTCCCGCAATCGCTCCATCAGCTCGGGAATGAGCGGCAGGGGGTAGCGATTCCGCAGTGATGGCGTTCAAGCGCCGGTAGTCGCAGCACAGGCGTAGGTCCCCCGTCTTCTTCTTCACGAAAAGGACCGGGGCCGAGAGCGGGGAGGACGAAGGCCGGATAAACCCACGGGCCAGGTTCTTCTCCAGGAAATCCCGCAGGGCGGCCAACTCGGGCTCCGACATGGAGTACAGGCGGCCCACAGGCAATGGCGCATTGGGCAGCAGATCCACCGGGCAGTCGTAGGGTCGGTGCGGAGGTAAGCGGTCCGCCTCCTTTTCGCTGAACACATCAGCAAAGGACGTCAGCTCAGGAGGCAAGGAGACAGCTGGGGTGGAGACGTCCTGGCCGGCACAGGTGTGACGGTGGTGATCAACACACTGCAGGCTCGGGAACGAGATGGCGTTTCGCGACCATGCCACCTGAGGGTCATGAGCCCGAAGCCAGGCCATCCCCAGGACCAAGGGAAAATGCAAGTCCGCCGCCACGTAAAACTGAATCGCCTCCTCATGGGCCCCAATGGCGAGGCGCAATGGCTGGGTAGCGAATTTGATGGGCCCCGCCACAAGCTCCCGCCCATCAATAGTCTCGACTCGCAACGGAGGGTCTACTGGAACCAGGGGGACCTTAA
>NW_015388764.1:87642-97581 GCF_001527695.2 Protobothrops mucrosquamatus
TGGCCAATCCCAGAAGCACCGGGCTCCTGGCCAATCCCAGAAACACCGGGCTCCTGGCCAAACTCCTCGCTGTCGGAAGGCACCGAAGGCTGCACCAGAGGGGAAGGGCCGGGAGAGAGAGGCCTAGCCATCTCCTCTCCGTCATGTTCAGAGCCTTCCTCCTCTGATGAGAGGGACCCACCGGACGGAGCCACAACAGAACATCCAATGTTTACAGCGTTGACACCAAGTATCAATGAACAAGATACTTTTGTATCTCATTCACAAAAGCAGAGCACTTATTGAAAGCAGATACCAAGCATCTAGAACAGCTCCATTCAGAAGGAGAAAGTGCCGCCGGCTATAGCCTATTCATAAACAGAACGATTGCTGGCTGCAGGTTTTGCAAGAAGCCAAAGGCTAAAGGGATTAAGATGCAAAACAATAACACTTAATCTACATTCCCCCACTTGACTTAGAGGACAGGACATGACCCCTCAACCTCAATAGAAGCTAGCCCGCCACAATTAAAATATTAAAAAGCACACCTACCAGTCCATTGCACAACAAATCTGGATATTTCAATTACAAAGCCCAGAAAGCATATAAGTCTATTCACCAGACCTGGTTGTCAGCTGTTCCAGAACTGATGCGGTGTCACTTCACTTCTGAATAAACAACCTCCTTTCTAGCAGCTGGCTTCGACCTCTTTATTTTTGCTAAGGTGACATTTCTGCTGCTTGTTTCCCAGCTGGAAGGACGAGCCCAGAATTCAACTTCCAACAATTTGGTGAGCCAGATGGGACTCCACTTAACCTAGCCAATGGACCAGGCCTGGGAAAGCCTTCACCCGGCCAGCTACAGGCTCCTTTGTCTGTGGGTGGGCTTCCTGGACCCTGCCTGCTCAGATAAGGGTAGTAAAGGGAGTTGTGGGACTTTTGAATCCGACGGCTGCTTGAAAGGAGGTGAGCACCACTAATTTGTTAAGTTTTTCCAGGGCCCAGAGAGAGAGCAAGGGAAAAGGTGTGTGTATGAGTGCATGAAAGAAGGGAGCTCTTCCCCAACCGCAGCTGGATCTTGCTCCCTCCGTGCCTTTCCTAGCTGCACCCAGACCCATTGCTAGTCCCACAGGACCATGACTGATGGGCTCTACAGTAGAAAACAAGGGGGTTTGGCTGGAGCACAAGACCTTCTGCAAGGGAAGGAGAGGGACTGTGTGCAAGAAAGCCTGATAGGGTGGGAAGCTTGCTCCTGGGCTGGGAATCACTGGGCAGAGTCCTGCCTGTCCAGGCAGGAATGACATGCATGCAGATTGTGTGAAAAGTGGACTCTGCTCAGTGATGAAGCTGGAAACCAAATTTGCCCAAAAGGTGGTACTTTTGATTATAAAACCTTAAAGGCACTTAGGTCTAAATTGAACCCCTCACACCTACCGTATTAGTACTGCTGGGTGGAACTGTCAAATCCTGAAAGTCTTAGAGCTGGAGAGAATGAGGAGTCCTAGCTAGACATAGATAATTCACCGTCAGAAAACAAGCCTGAGGCCAAACCTATGGCACCCATGCTGCAGAAGCCCATCCCCGGGTGAAGCAGGGGCCAGCTTGAATATGTCCTCACCTATACCCCTTTCTCCCCCTCAGATTTGGTGATCTGGAAAAAGGATACCCCTTCCTTCTGATCAGATCTCCAAACTGACATAAAAAAACTCTCCACTCCATCATTGAGAGCCACAATCCTTCATGGGGAGATATGACCCAGTTGCTCCATATCTTTCTCACGAAGGACGAGATCTTAAAATTATTTGAGAAAACTGAAGAAATTGCCAAACAGCCAATTGTCACCACACTAGGACAGGTAGCCCCAGTGAGAGTTGCCTGGCCCCTGAGCCGCCCCGATTGGGATTACAATACAGTCACCCATTGGAATGAATATAGCAGGGCAAAGGATAACTTATTAGAAGCACTAAATGAGATAGGGTGAAAGCCGCTAAACTGGCCTGAGTTTCAGCGCACAGTGCAGAGAGAAGGTGAGACACCAGATGCCTTTTGGGTCCATCTTCTAGAGGTGGAGGATGCTTTTGCCCACTTAGATGTGAATAACCCTAAGGACCAGATGATCCTGGCCTTGGAATTCATTGACCAGTCGGCCGACATCCAGGACCATTTCTACAACATTGTATCCAACTGGTCCAGCTTAGAAATATCAGAATTACATAGGATAGCGAATTTTGTATTCCTTGGCCAGGTTGTTCATGGTGGGTACGGGAAGGGGGGGGTGAGGCTCACGGGCGGCACTCCGAGGTGGCTGCTTTGCCTGGTGGGCTATGACAGCATCTTCCCCTCTGGGCTCGCAAGCTTCCTGAGCTGGAGGAAAGCGGAGGGGCAGAGGGGCTCCTGCTGGACAGGGCTGTTTCTGCTGCCGCTGCCGGTGCCACCGCCACAGTGGTGAGGTAAAGCAAGGCAGGTGGTGGGGTGGGGGTGGCCTGGCTGTGGGGCCCCGAGGCTGAGCATGGCTTATTGAATGCCCCAGGCTTACATCCAGCTGATTGTTGCTGCCAGCCAATGAGTGGCTGAGGCGCCAAGGAGCTGCAGCTGCTGCCGGGCATTGACAGCCCCCACACACTCGCTGCCTCCTGTGCACACACCCAGGGAAAGCGCCCGGCTGGGCTGGGGTGAGCCAGAGCTGAGGAAGCAGGGGCCGGCCCCTTGCCATCTCCAGGGTGGCCCCGCTGGCCAGATCTAAACACATCATGGGCTGGATCTGGCCCACGGGCCTTGAGTTTGACATGTCTGCCTTAAGGACTGGTCGTGAAGGTGAGCCTCTCCTCTCCTTCACCATAGGGGGAAAACATATGAATGTCTGGTGGAAAGTGGAGCCACCTCATCACTAATCACAGAGCCCCCATTTAGAGGATTGGTAGTGCCAGGAGCCAGGGACAATATTATTGGAGTAGGAGGCAAAATAATCCCCGTAGAATTCATTAATGATATGTGTGTCGAGATAGGACCTTTCTCCCTGGACCATTCATTCACCATTTGCCCCGAGTCTCCCTTGTCACTCCTATGTAAGCTTGGAGCCACAATAAAGTGCTCCCCTGACGGGCTCACTTTAGACATCCCAGCCAAACACATCCATTGCACAACCGTTCCAGCTCCCTCAAACCAATTGCACCCTGATCTACAGGGCCTACCTCCTTCACTATGGGGCTGGGACTCTACTGAGTCTCCCTTCCTTAAGGGAGCCACCCCAGTTAAAATAAAGGTCAAAGCAGGACCACTTCCTTGCATTCCCCAGTACAGAATCATGGCTGAGGCAATTGAACCAATTAGAAAACTAATCAAGGCATACATGGCACAAGGGGTCCTCCGAAAGTGCACCTCCCCTTGTAACACTCTGATCTTCCCCGTCCAAAAGTCCTGGACCGACTCAGAAGGCAACCCCATTTTTCGCTTTGTGCATGATCTGAGGCTCATGAATGCATATGTGATACCTAGGGCCCCAGTAGTACCAAACCCAGCCACCATCATCACTGGAATACCAGCCTCAGCAACCGTCTTCACAGTAGTAGATCTTTGCAAAGCATTTTTTAGCATTCCAGTAGACCCGCCTTCCCACTATCTGTTTGCCTTTACATGGGAAGACAAGCAATACACCTGGACTCAATTTCCTCAGGGGTATACGGAATCACCCACCTTGTTCTCTCAGATCCTAAAGGCAGATTTGTCATCCATTCACCTGCCACATAAATCAACCTTAGTATGTGGTTGACTTATTATTAACCTCAGATGACTGCAGAACTGATACCTGTCACATAGTCCCCTGTCTAGCAGAAAGGGGGCACAAGGCATCACCCACAAAGTTCCAGTATTTACAAAGGGAGGTGACCTACTTGGGTTACATCATCTCCCCGGGGACCCACAAATTAGCTCCAGAGTAAGTCAGGACTATATTGGGCATGAAGCCCCCTAGAACCAAGCGCCAGGTTAGAGCCCTCCTGGGAGTCCTGGGGTTCTGCAGACTCTGGATCCCCTCATTTGGGGAGCTAGCTATACCCTTTGTTCAGTTAACAACAAAGGAAATGACAGATTCTGTTGTATGGACTAAGTCACTGGCCCAAGCATTCGAGAAAATAAAACAAACCTTAACCTCAGCCCCAGCCTTGGGCTTGCCAAACTACCAGAAAGCCTTCATACGTTTCATACACGAAAATCAGGGTGTGGGCTCAGGAGTATTAACACAGAAATTTGGACCCACACTATGGCCAGTAGCATATTATTCTGTCCAACTGGACCTGATAGCTTGGGGAGCCATCCCCTGCCTCTGGGCAGTGGCTGCAACCATAGAAATAGTAAAACATTCAAAGGATCTCATCCTTGGCCACCCACTCACACTAAAGGTCCTCCATGACGTCTTTGCCATACTCCTTAAATCCCAAACCCAAGCCTTCACCTAGCAGTGACTGGCACAGTGGAAAGCTGAGCTTTGCACCACTGACCACATCACCTTTGAGCAATGTTCTATGCTGAATCTGGTCACCCTGCTGCCAGCGGAGTATGCAGACAACATCCTACATGATTATCTTCACCTTGTCCACGATGCTGAGCTGCCGTGACCTGACCTGACTGACATGCATCTACAAAACCCAGACCTGGAACTCTTCACCAATGGATTGTCCTATCTACTTTACATGAAGGAACCCAAGTCACCAATGCTGCGGTCATCTCCCTGCACAATGTCATCTCTGCCTCTCCACTATCTCCTTCTCACAGTGCACAAGCCGCCAAATTGGTAGCACTGACTCGAGCGTGCAAAGCCGTGAGAAACCAGTCTACCAATATCTACATGGACTCCAGATATGCATTTAGTGTTTGCCATGCCACAGGGGCTCTTTGGAAACAACGGGGATTTCTAACCTCGGCAGGACACCCAATTGCCCATGCAGCCTTGGTCTCTAAATTATTGCAAGCCATCCAGTTGCCCTCAGCCATAGCCATCATACATTGCCATGCCCATCAAAGGGATGACACCCAGGTCACCAAAGGTAACCAATATGCAGACCACACAGCCAAGTGGGTTGCCACACAACCTATACCCTGACCCACTGTCACCCCCTCAATAAAGGTTTACCCAAAAATCCCCTATCAGGACTTCTTAGAATAAGGGGAGGCAGAGTTATGGGTTGAAAAATATGGAGCAACCTTTCAGGAAGGGTTTTGGCAAGTCCTAGATGGGAGGCCCATTGCCCCCCATTGCCTTCTGTGACTCATATGCCAACAGTTATACTCAAAGGGACATTGCAGGGTTCAAGCTATGGTAGATGCTACCAGAAAAGTCTGGTATGCACCTGGAGGCCCATTGCCCCCCATTGCCTTCTGTGACTCATATGCCAACAGTTATACTCAAAGGGACATTGCAGGGTTCAAGCTATGGTAGATGCTACCAGAAAAGTCTGGTATGCACCTGGAGTTTATACTGAAGCTGTGCAGGTAGTAAAAAGCTGTCAAACATGCCAGGCCAATAATGCTTCATCACGAAAGGCGATTCATAAGGGAGGGAGACCATGGGCACAGTGCCCTTTCAAAAAACTACAGCTGGACTTTATACAGCTACCTAGAGCTAACGGTTTCCAATATGCTTTAGTATGTAGGGACCAGCTTATCCACTGAGTAGAGGCTTTCCCCTGTCATCATGCCAGCACACTTGAAACAGCCTGGCATGTACTAAAAGACATAGTGCCAAAGTTCAGGGTGCCCAGCATCCTAGACATGGATCAAGGGAAACACTTTGTGTCACAGGTGATTACCCATGTGTTACAGACTCTAGGGACAACCCAGAACCTTCATGTGCCTGATCACCCGACCTCGTCGGGGGGGGGGGGCAGAATGCCAAAACAGGGAACTTAAGACCCTTCTAGGCAAACTTTGTCAGGAGACACACTTGTCATGGCCCCAAGTGCTACCCATAGCCCTATTCCATTTTAGAACCAAACCGAGGCAAGACTTGGGCATCTCCCCTTTTGAATTGCTCTGGGGGACCCTGCACCCTGGGATGGTTAGCAATTTTTATGCCCTCCCTACAGAAGCGGCGAATTAATCTTTTTATGGAGGATCAAAATATATGGAAGTGAAATAGATATAAAACCTGAAATTTAAAACTTAAATCTGGATAAATCTAAAATTGTTGAATGGTTAAGACTCTCATTCTAAAGATAATTGTTCATTTTGGAAATTGAAAAACAAATAGATGCTGACACCTAGTGGTGGATGAAGACTATGACAGCTATGACTTTAATATAAGACTTGACAAAACCTGGGAAAAGCTAATCTGTGTTTGTGACCTTCAAAGCTTTAACAACAAAGAATAGCTGTAGAAAAAAAAGACAATATTCTGGGCTGTAGACAAAGAGAGAATTATAAATTTCAGGGGAAAAAATCTTTTTTGAACTATTTGGATTACAAATATCTATTTAATCGGGACTCTAAAGCTATTTGCAGAAAAAAGAAAAAAAGAGAAAAATTCAAATTCTTGGCCATCATGGATCAGAGACATGTAGAAAGAACATATCAAGAAAACATAAATACTCCACAGGAGGAGATATATAGTATACTGCAACTAGAATCAAGATCACGTGAAGTATTAATACCACTTTACAATGCCTTGGTAAGGCCACACTTGGAATACTGCATCCAGTTTTGGTCACCACAATGTAAAAAAGATGTTGAGACTCTAGAAAGAGTACAGAGAAGAGCAACAAAGATGATTAGGGGACTGGAGGCTAAAACATATAAGGAATGGTTGCTGGAATTGTGTATGTCTAGTTTAATGAAAAGAAGGACTAGGGGTGACATGATAGCAGTATTCCAATATCTCAGGGGTTGCCACAAAGAAGAGGGAGTCAAGCTATTCTCCAAAGTGCCTGAAGGCAGGACAAGAAGCAACGGATGGAAACTAGTCAAGGAGAGAAGCAACCTAGAACTAAGGAGAAACTTCCTGACAGTTAGAACAATTAACCAGTGGAACAACCTGCCTCCAGAAGCGGTGAATGCTCCAACACTGGAAGTTTTTAAGAAGAGACTGGACAGCCATTTGTCTGAAATGGTATAGGGCAGGGGTAGGCAACCCAAAACACTCAAAGAGCCACTTGGACCCGTTTCGCATCGAAAACAAAATGCTGGGAGCCGCAAAACCCTTTTGATATCTAAAATGAAGGTAACACTGCATATATCCTTTTTTACCTATATTGTGTATGTGTGTGTGTGTTTGTGTGTGTGTACAGGGCTTTTTTTTTTTTCATAGAATGCCCAGAACGGAGTTCTGGCACCTTTTTTGGATGGAACCTTGTAGGGTAGGCAAGGCGGGTTGTATGACGTGTGAGTTCCGGCACCTTTTTTTTTTTTTTTTTACAAAAAAGCACTGTATATATAAAATAAAGGTAAAAAAGAATATGTGCAGTGTTATCTTCATTTTNGTCTCTCTCTCTCTCTCTCTCTCTCTCTCTCTCTCTCTCTCTCTCTCTCTCTCTCTCTCTCTCTCTCTCTTTTTCTCTTTCCTCTTCCTCTCCCTCTTTCTCTCTCTTTCCTCTCTCTCTCACTCTCTTTCCTCTCCCTCTTTCTCTCTTTTTCCTTTTTCTCTCTTTCCTCTCACTCTTTCTGTCTCCTCTCCCCCTCTCTTTCTCTTTCTCACTCTTTCCTCTCCTTCTTTATCTCCCTTTTTCTCTTTCCTCTTTCTCTCTCTTTCCTCTCTCTCTCTTTCCTTTCTCTTTCTCTCTCTCTTTCTTCTCTCTCCCTCTCCCTCTTTCCTCTCTCTCATTCCTCTCCCTCTCTTTCCTCTCTCTTCCTCTCTCCCCCCCTCTCTCTCTCTTTCTCTCTCACTCTCTCCAGGTGACGAGAGAGAGAGAGAACGAAAGGCAGACGGCACCGAAAGGGCTGGGAGGGGGAGCAGGACGGGAGGCAGCGGCTCCGGTGGCGGCATGGCGGTGGCCACTGCAGAATTGTTGGGGGTCCCCACCGCCGCTGGCCCAGCTGCCGCCCCGGCTGCTGCCCCCGCCGCGTCCTCGACCATTTTGCCGTCGCAAGAGGAGGGCGCCAAGGGGACACTGCTCTCCCTGCAGCGCGGGTGCACCATGGGCGGCTGTGCCAGCAATGGGGAGTGCCGCCGCGGGGACGAGGGGGGTCCCGACCCGCCGCCGGCCTCACAGCCCAAGGTCTCCTTCTCCTGCAGCACCGAGGGCGGCGGCGGCGGCTCCCCGAAAGCGGCTGAGGAAGGTGCTACCGATGGGGCCGAGATGGGGCTGGGTGGTGGAGTGCCCTGTGGCAGCAGCGGCAGCGGGAGGACGGCAAAGGGGCATGGATGCCCAGTCGCCGCCACCCTTCCGGCCTCGCTCATCACGACCAGCATCGGCGGCGGTGGCTCCCCAAAAGCGGTCAAGGAAGGCGCCACCGATGGGGCCAAGGTGGGGCCGGGTGGCAGAGAGCCCCGTGGCAGTGGCGGCGACAGGAGGATGGCGAAGGGGTGCGGCTTCCTTGTTGCCGCCGCCTCTCTGGCTTCGCTCAGTGTGACCGGCAGCGGCGGCGGCGGGAGGACAGCGAAGGGCAGCGGTGGCTCCCTGAAAGCGGCCGAGGAAGGCTCCACTGATAGGGCCTAGGTGGGGCCGGGTGGCGAAGAGCCCTGTGGCAGCGGTGGCAGTGAGAGGACGGCAAAGGGGTGCTGCTGCCCAGTCGCCACCGCCTCTCCGGCCTCGCCCAGTGCGACGGGCAGAGGCAGCGGTGGCGGCAGCGGGAGGATGGCCAAGAGGCACCACGCAGCAGGTGGGAGAAAGAGCTGAGCAGGCGCCACGGCGGAATCTCTCGAAAGAGGCCACGGAGATCCGCTGCCCGCGAGACGTCCGAAAGGCGCGGGTGGAGAGGGGAAGCTACCGAGACCCCCAGCGACCCCCCCGACCAACAGAGGCAGTGGCGGAGCAGGGCGAGGGGAGACCCGCCGGGCAGGGAAGAGGCATCCCGAGACTGGCCACCCATGGCTCCTTACCCAGGTTCTGCCACCTTTCCAGCAATCCTCCCGGCTCTTCCTCTGCTGCCACCACGTGCAGTCCGAAGAAGGAAAGAGGTTTGTGGGCAGTCCCACAAACCAAAGAAGTTCAACCAATCAATTCAAACTTTGTGAGAAGTTTGAATTGATTGGTTGAACTTTTTTAGTCCCACTTTTTTTTTCAGACTGCACATGGTAGCTGAGGACAGGGAGCTGCAGGAGACGGCTGAAAGAGCCACATGCGGCTCCGGAGCCGGGAGTTGCTGACCCGTGGTATATGGTTTCCTGCCTGAGCAGGGGGTTGGACTAGATGACCTACAAGGTCCCTTCCAACTTTATTATTATTATTATTATTATTATTATTATTATTATTATTATTATTATTATTATTATTATTATTATTATTATTATTATTATTATTATTATTGATCATCGGACAGTCAGCCAGATGTTCAGACTGGATTTGGCATTTTGTCTACCTATTGAGTCCTTCCCAAGGACCTGGGATAGGGAGATGTGGATGTTTGATGTTATTACAGATATCGTCGCAGGATGGAAGCGGTTCCTAGTAAAGCCGCCTTTTGCAATTGACTGATGGCGAATTTGTCAATGCCGATGGTGTCCAAGTGGTGCTCCAGTTGTTTTGGAATTGCACCCAAGGTGCCTATTACTATTGGTACTACCCTTGCTCGCCTTTGACACAGTAGTTCTATTTCTATTTGTAGGTGTTTGTATTGTTATCTTCTCCAGTTCTTTCTCGTCTATTCTGCTGTCTCCAGGCACTGCCACGTCCACTATCCAGACTTTTTTGTCTTTCTTATCGACAATTGTTAAGTCCGGGGTGTTATGTTGCAGGTGCTTGTCTGTTTGAATTCTGAAGTCCCAGAGCAGTTTAACTTTATCATTTTCTATGACTTTCTCTATTTTATGATC